>NC_135480.1:4592948-4664308 GCF_052094955.1 Ictidomys tridecemlineatus | reverse complement strand
CCAGTGGTCCTTGGGTCAGGGGTACAGAGGAGCCGTGTTCTCCGCTGGAACCTCCAGACGCGCTCTCAAGGTAAACGGGAGGCGCTGAGCACCGGGTACTGATGTGAGTTTGCTGGGAGGAACCACGTTTCGTTAAGTTTAAAAATCAAAGCTTCATCTGCTCGCGAACCTGGTGGAATATTTACCGGTGAAATGACCCAGCCACCGCGGAGGGCCACTGAACGTCAGCAGGGCACGGTCGATGCGATGCCTGGAGGCGCCGCGGTGGTGGTCCACGGCAGCGCGTTGAATCGTCTCTAACGAATACGGAGAAGAAAACAGGATCCTGGAGTGGGACCTGCTCTCCACCCAGTGCCTGGAAATTTGGGGTGATTTTGTGCTGACTGGTGGACCGCCAGCCTGGGCCCTGCATGACCGCTGGGACCACTGGGACCTCCTCTATCGGGAAGGTCGTCCTCTTGGATGGAGCACGCAGCTTCGGGAGGGCCACACTTGGAGCCGCGAGGGAGCAAAGGGACCCCCACCTAGCCAGCCAGGTCAGCCGAATCAGCCCTGGCGATGGACCCTGTCACATTGTGAGCGGCATAGGAGACACAGGACACGGTCTCAGGTGACAGGCGCCACGCCAGATCCCCCTCACATCCTCCATTTATTTTGATGGTTAAAAAAAAAAAATCTTTTGGGCTGGGAGTAGCTCAGCGGTGAAGCTGGCGAAGCTGGTAAAGCTGGTCCTCCAAATGCCCGAAGTCGGGGTTCCTTCCCCAGCACCAGCGATAATTAAAAACACATTTCCACAGCCGAGTTGCTGAGCTAGACACCCAAGGCGGCGCCTGCGTGGCTTCGTTGCGGTGTCCCTTAGATGTCACGCTTTCCAACCCCTCTGTGGGGACGCGGAGGCCAAGCTTGGGCGGGCAGGACCCAGGCACCCAGACCAGGGGCTGCAGGACCAGGGGAGGGGGAACCACATTCTCCCTTCAGCCAGCGAGGACAGAAGGTAAAGCCAAGTGGCCCAGCAGAGGGGAAGGCAGGGAGGGAAGGGCGGAGCAGGAAGGGAAGAAGAATGTTACTCTTATTTTGTTTAATGTTAGTTTTTTAGTTGTAGTTGGACACAAAAATCTTTATTTATTTTTACACGGTGCTGAGGATGGAGCCCAGGGCCTCCTGCGTGCTAGCCAGCGCTGTACCTCTGAGCCACGACCCCAGCCCCCAGGAAGAACGTTATTTTTTTAAAAAAAGAGAGAAAAGAAATCCGTGTGTCCGCGGTGCTGCACGTCTGTGATCCCAGCGCCTCGGGAGGCTGGTGTGTGAGGACCGGACCGGGGGGTTGAAAGCCGGCCTCCTCAACTTAGTGAGGCCCTCAGCAACTTAACAAGACCCTGTCTCCCTGTCTCCAAATAAAAATAAAAAGGGCGGGGAATGTGGCTCAGTCAGCGCCCCTGGGTTCCATTCCAGGGAGGGGAGGGGAGGGGAGGGGAGGGGAAGGGGGAGGGGGACTGGGAGGGGAGGCAATGCACACTAGTCCGGTTCACAAAGCCCCTACTGTGTGCCTGGAGTTGGGCACGTGGGCTCCTTCCCGTCCATGACCAGCGTGGACAGTGTATCCAGAACTTTTTTCCGTTTAGAATGTTTATTAATTTGCAAAAATATTTCTGCCAGGTTCTCCGGTGGCCACGGGAAGTGGGTACCAGCAGCCTGGGTGGTGAGGCGGCCCTGCTCCCTGTCACTGCCTGGGCCCGGGGCCTCAGAGGCAGGCTGGGTAAGTCAGGGATCATGGGGCCTGGAAGGAGCCACTGCCTGGCTTCCGGAGGGGGACACTGGCGCGCTGGGAGGGGTGGGGAGGGAGGCGGCTCCCGGCTCCTCTCTGCAGGAAATCCTGCTCCACGGGGTCGGGAGAGCTGTGAGGAGGCCCAGGCAGGGGGAGGCCACAGCCGGGGAAAGTGGACCCCAGAGGCCCAGAGCTGAGAGCCATCTGCAGAGGGGGTGTCAGTCACGGGTCATGGGTGGGTCCTTGTCATGCGCCCTCCCCCCAGGCAGGATGAGGCCCCGCGGGCAGGATGCGGGCAGGAGGAGGCCTCTGGGTGGTACAGAGCCGACCCGCCCACTCCCCCCCCTGGCTGGATGGCCCCGTCCACCCCGCCCACCACTTCTTCCTTTGTCTCTGCTTCAGCTGTGAGCCTGCGACTGGTTGGGGTAAGGAAAGGCAAGAAAGCAGCTGCTCACCTGGCTAGCCTCCCTGTGGAGATGCCCTGAAAGGCCTCCGTGGCCGATGCTGTGGCCGATGCTGTGGCCAGCGCTGGCGCTGGGTCTCTGGCCGGCTCACCTCCCAAGGCCCGGAGGTGACCCACACTGCCTTCTCATTTGACCATTCAACGACTGTTTGTCGAGTGCCCACTGCGTGCTAGAGCCTGTGCAGAGTAAGTTCTGCTGACATTGAATTGTTACATATTATTTAAGTTTTTTTTTTTTTTTCAAAATTTAGCAAGTTAAAAAAAAATCGTTTTCCAGTGTTTTTGGTAGGATGTACTTAGGACACCTCTCTTGGGTGGATGGTATTTTGCTGAGTTGGGCAGGGACAGGTGAGACACATCCCATCACTTTTATTCCAAGGGCAGATAACGACTCCCTCATCTTTCTTCTTTCTCTTTAAATTGGAGAAACTGTATGTTCCTAGAATCAAGGAAAATTTCAGATAGTGCAAAAGCACTTGGCCCAGCCAGAGGTGACCCGGTATTATATGGACTCCTCCACTCCCCCTGGGGTCTGGTGAGGGCCAGTGACTAGCCCCAGACCAGGCAGTTAGGATAGTGTGACCCTTCTTTCTCTCCTCGGCCACTGGGGCCTTGCTTCCACAAGGTGAAGGACAGCTGCTGGACCTGTGGCTGATTTTGTATGAGTGGGAAATGGCTCTTCCTGGTTCCCACCGGGATGCAAGGGCTTGTTTGTTTCTGCAGCACAACCAGCCTAACCTGACTGATACAAGGATGTACAGTGGACAGTCTGTCTCCCTGAGCCTTCCTGTCCCTCCCAGTGGAAGCTCCATTGACAGATCCTTGGGCCACTTTCCTAAAATCTCCTCTGCTTTTATGTTAGCATGGACACCCTGAGACAGCCCAGAGGAGGCATTCTGGTGGAAGTTGCTGGTTTCCCCCCTTCGGCTTTTGGAACCAGGGCTCTATCCCTGTGGTTAAGGCAGAGAGGAAAACAGACCCTGAGGAGCTGGAGGCTGGGGTCACACAGGCTGGCCAAACCTCAGGTCTTGTCCCCCATGGACGGCCAGGCTTATGCCATCCCTGCTGCCTGGGGGTGGGCAGGACCCTCCTGCAGCCAGGCAGGTCTTATGCTCACTGGCCACAGCCACAGACCCCCAAGCCCCATTCCCGGCCTCCTGCTCTGTGGCTGCCAGAGGCTCCCCAGCAGGCGGGTAGAAAGTGGCACTTCTGGGTCCCTCCTTTAGGGAAGGAACAGGGTGGAAGTTCAGCCAGAAAGCTCAAGCATGTCTTCTCCCTTGAATTCCCTTACCACCGCCCCATGGGTCAAACCTGGGCCCCCAAATGGCCTCTTTTCCAGCTGTGTTGTCCTTGTTTATCATGAACATAGGAGATGTATGGCCCTAAAGTGAGCCGTCATCTGGTGACTTCCTTTTAAGAATTTAAACAGGCCTGGCGCACCCCTGTCATCCCGGTGGCCTGGGAGGCTGAGGCAGGAGGATCCTGAGTTCCAACTAGCCTCAGAAACGTAGCCAGGCCCTAAGCAACTCAGTGAAACCCTGTCTCTAAAATAAAACATAAAAAGGGCCGAGGACAGGGCTCAGTGGTTAAGTGCCCCTGAGTTCCATCCCCTATACCAAAAGGAGAGAGAGAATGTAAAGTGGCTTCCCCCTTGAAGAAAGGTCTGCGTGCTTCCTGCAAAAGTAACAGACAAATAAAGAGCAGGGGCAGAAACAGGTAAGGGAAAAACAGCCCCCACCTGGGCCACCTCCCACACAGGCTGCTGCGGCTCAGGACCCCTCCTTGAAGGTTGCTTCTCTGCATCTGTGAACACCTGTGGGCGTGCCCCAGGTCCCTCTGGAAGCAGATCACGAGTGGATGCTTTTAGTTCAGCGCTTGCTCCTCCGCCCCCCTCCAGGGCGCTGCTGCTGCTGCTGCTGCTGCTGCTGCTGCTGCTGCTGCTGCTGCTGCTGCTGCTGCGGTCCCGCCTCTGGGTCAGCTGACTCAGTCTTGCAAGCCTCTGCTGTTTTGCTCCAGAGCTCGGCTTCTAACAAGTCAGTACCTGTTCCCGGACCCTTTTTCAAGATTGAACTTTGGATGGATTTGGATTTTCACTTCAGGTATGTTGACCTGGTTTGTCTCTTGAATTTTTTCCCTTTAAAAAAAAAAAAAAAGTGTTTTATCTTAGTGAGGTGGGTTTCTGGGAATCCATTACGCCATCCCCTTTATACCTTTGGTTAAAAAACTAAATATTTTATGATGGTATTCCTTTTCTGCGGTGCCGGGGATTGAACCCAGCACCTCGTGCTTACCAGGCAAAATGCTCTGCCACTGAGCCATAGCCCAGCCTGCTGCCAGGCAGACACAGAATCAGTACAACTTCCAGGGAAATGAAAACCAGCCTAGAAAAGTCCACGCTCTCAGAAGCTCTCCAGAGTTTTCACTGCACCAATACTACATCATTGGTACCACAAATCTATCACATTCTCAGGTGAAAATCCAGCTTGTGAGATACACACAGGCAAACATCGCGTATGTTTTCTCAAAAACTGGCAAGGCAAGGGAGGTGTTCTGGTTTTTCCTGCCTACTTTTAATGTGATCCATCAGATTTGGAATCATTTAAGACTTCTGAAACCAATACTATTGGCACTTTGAGTCTTTTTCCAACGTCAGGGCCATTTTTAAGGTGTGGTTCTATTTGAAAGCAAAGCAGTTTTTAAACATAACAGTGAAATGCCCAAGATAACACCATCAGGCTGGGCACAGTGGCACACGCTGATGGGAAGGCAGTCTGGCTTTGAACTTGCGATCCTCCTGCCTCAGCCTCCCGAGCCACTTGGGATGACAGGTGTGGGATGACAAGTGTGGGCCACAGGCTTGTTCTTTTTAATTTCAGCTAATAAAGTTCATGCTAAAAAAAAAATGTCTTTTAAATATGCAGTAATAACAGAACAGTCCCCTCCTTGGGGCATTGTTTGAAATATCTGTCAGTGGGCAGGGGAGGGCTCAAAGGTGTACACGTATTAAGATTCTGGGAAGGGTCAAGAGTAAAGATGTGACACCAATCAGCCGGTGGCCAGAGTGGCCGGGTGGAGGGTGGATTTCCTAGCTTGCTTCCCCCTTGGATTACCAGTGAGGCCTGCTGCTCCATTTTGGCTCCCTGTGGCTCCTCCCTGTGAAGTGTGAGTACACTGGTCCCTTCTGTTAGAATGTGACGTCCTGCCTCCTGTTAGAAAGCAGGGGTGTCTTCCCCATGTCAGTCAGCTCTTTATAAGCCAGAATTACTGTTCCTTTGTGACACAGCTTTTGTTTTCTTCCGGCTTTCCCAGGGCCAAGTTCCTAGGTTGACGAGGCTCCTTTTCCTGCTGTGACGCTAGGGACCTGGATTTCTTAGTGTTTCTTTCTCTTGCAGCTGGACTCTAATTCATCTGGAATGACTTTGAGGAATGGTATCAGAGGTGAGCGGAACTTGACTTTTCCCATGTGGCCGATATCATTTCCATTATCGTTATGGATTGGAGTTCCCTCCCCAATCGGCTCGGGACGCTCTTTGTACACGTGAGAAGGTTTCACATCTCCATGTTTTTGCTCTCTGGGCCATTCTGGGGGAATTCCTTCGTTTGTCTCTTCTTGAACCAACATACTGAGACTTTAGCTCTTCATGTCTGACACAGCAAGTTCTGTTATCATCCCCCCCCCGCCCCCGCTTTTTTAAGCCTCAGTTATTGTGAACAGTTTATTCAGGCAGACAGAATTCAGAATTCGGACACACTTTTCCCAGACCATATGCAATTCTGCTGGGTACTGATTTGCTCAGTGTCCCCACACAAGTTTGTGGTGTATCTCGAGTTTTCTTCATAGAGCTCCTGCCTGAATTGTTAGAAATATTATTTCTAAGAAATTTATTGTAAGTACTGCAAAGCATGCCCCTCACCAGGCCTGCAGAGACCACTGTTGATTATGATTGGGATAACAGGAAGCAGGGGATTCTGTTTGTTTTGCTACTTTTTGTATGTATTGCTACTTTCGAAACCCTATTAAAATTCTGAGAAGGTTTTACAGGAGGGCTTTGGGTTTTCCAGATGGGTCACTTGCAAAATGTGATGCCTCTGCCTCCTACACTTGCAGGTGGCCTTCTGCATTGCCCAGGTGTGGCACAGGAACTCCCGGGGGCAGCGCTGGGATAAGGCATTCTTAATTTGAGGGACAGGCTTCTGGTGTTCCAGAGGTAGGTTCTCTTGTCGCAGCTCATCTGAAATATTTTTTAAAACGTTGTTCAGAAAATGCCAGAACTAAAACCAACTCCTGTTCTTTCTTTTTTAAAGAAAAGAGTGGATGCCTTGGCTGCAGGGCAGCCTGGGCAGGGTGGGTGCTCTTGTGGGCAAACCCTTCTGTACAACTTGATTCTTGACGTTGCATGACTTACTCTGGTTTTGCTTAAAACACCAACAGCGAGAGCCAGAGCTCGGGGTTGGGGATTTAGCCCTGTGGCAGAGCGCTTGCCTAGCATGTGCAAGGCCCTGGGTTCGGTCCTCAGCCCTGTAAAAAACAATTACTAAAAAAGTATAAAAAAATACAAAAAAGGATTAAAAAGACCAAAAAAAAACAAGGTAACAGCACACACACAACCTTTTCTTCCCCATCTCCAGATCACTCTTGCATTTTGGGAGGGGTAACGTTTATGACATCCTTTTTTGGGCACTGCACCACCCATCACCCCTGGTGGGGGCTCTAGCCGGTTTTGCTTAAAACACCAACAGCGAGAGGCAGTGCTCAGTTTTGCTTAAAACACCAACAGTGAGAGCCAGAGCTCGGGGTTGGGGATTTAGCTCAGTGGTTTGTGCTTAAAACACCAACAGCAAGAGGCAGTGCTCGGGGTTGGGGGATTTAGCTCAGTGGTTTTGCTTAAAACACCAACAGCGAGAGCCAGAGCTCGGGGTTGGGGATTTAGCCCCGTGGCAGAGCGCTTGCCTAGCATGCGCAAGGCCCTGGGTTCGGTCCTCAGCCCTGTAAAAAACAATTACTAAAAAAGTATAAAAAAATACAAAAAAGGATTAAAAAGACCAAAAAAAAACAAGGTAACAGCACACACACAACCTTTTCTTCCCCATCTCCAGATCACTCTTGCATTTTGGGAGGGGTAACGTTTATGACATCCTTTTTTTTGGGCATCCCAGCACCCATCATCCCTGGTGGGGGCTCTAGCCGGTTTTGCTTAAAACACCAACAGCGAGAGGCAGTGCTGCTCGGGGTTGGGGATTTAGCTCAGTGTTTTTTGCTTAAAACACCAACAGCAAGAGGCAGTGCTCGGTTTTGCTTAAAACACCAACAGCGAGAGGCAGTGCTCGGGGTTGGGGATTTAGCCCCGTGGCAGAGCGCTTGCCTAGCATGCGCAAGGCCCTGGGTTCGGTCCTCAGCCCTGTAAAAAACAATTACTAAAAAAGTATAAAAAAATACAAAAAAGGATTAAAAAGACCAAAAAAAAACAAGGTAACAGCACACACACAACCTTTTCTTCCCCATCTCCAGATCACTCTTGCATTTTGGGAGGGGCAATGTTAATGACATCCTTTTTTGGGCACCGCACCACCCATTGCCCCTGGTGGGGGCTCTAGCCGGTTTTGCTTAAAACACCAACAGCAAGAGGCAGTGCTCGGTTTTGCTTAAAACACCAACAGCGAGAGCCAGAGCTCGGGGTTGGGGATTTAGCCCCGTGGCAGAGCGCTTGCCTAGCATGCGCAAGGCCCTGGGTTCGGTCCTCAGCCCTGTAAAAAACAATTACCAAAAAAGTATAAAAAAATACAAAAAAGGATTAAAAAGACCAAAAAAAAACAAGGTAACAGCACACACACAACCTTTTCTTCCCCATCTCCAGATCACTCTTGCATTTTGGGAGGGGTAACGTTTATGACATCCTTTTTTGGGCACTGCACCACCCATCACCCCTGGTGGGGGCTCTAGCCGGTTTTGCTTAAAACACCAACAGCGAGAGGCAGTGCTCAGTTTTGCTTAAAACACCAACAGCGAGAGCCAGAGCTCGGGGTTGGGGATTTAGCTCAGTGGTTTGTGCTTAAAACACCAACAGCAAGAGGCAGTGCTCGGGGTTGGGGGATTTAGCTCAGTGGTTTTGCTTAAAACACCAACAACAAGAGCCAGAGCTCGGGGTTGGGGATTTAGCCCCGTGGCAGAGCGCTTGCCTAGCATGCGCAAGGCCCTGGGTTCGGTCCTCAGCCCTGTAAAAAACAATTACTAAAAAAGTATAAAAAAATACAAAAAAGGATTAAAAAGACCAAAAAAAAACAAGGTAACAGCACACACACAACCTTTTCTTCCCCATCTCCAGATCACTCTTGCATTTTGGGAGGGGCAATGTTAATGACATCCTTTTTTGGGCACCGCACCACCCATTGCCCCTGGTGGGGGCTCTAGCCGGTTGGGAGGGGAGGGGGGATAGTAGGGGATAGGAAAGGTAGCAGAATACAACAATTACTAATTGGGCATTATGTAAAATTGTGGATGTATAACTGACATGATTCTGCAATCTGCATTTGGGGTAAAATTGGGAGTTCATAACCCACTTCAATCTAATGTATGAAATATGATATGTCAAGAGCTTTGTAATGTTGTGAACAACCAATAAAAAAAAATTAAAAATTAAAAAAAAAAAAGAAAGCAAATTAAAAAAAAAAAAAAAAAAAAACACCAACAGCAAGAGGCAGTGCTCAGTTTTGCTTAAAACACCAACAGCGAGAGCCAGAGCTCGGGGTTGGGGATTTAGCCCCGTGGCAGAGCGCTTGCCTAGCATGCGCAAGGCCCTGGGTTCGGTCCTCAGCCCTGTAAAAAACAATTACTAAAAAAGTATAAAAAAATACAAAAAAGGATTAAAAAGACCAAAAAAAAACAAGGTAACAGCACACACACAACCTTTTCTTCCCCATCTCCAGATCACTCTTGCATTTTGGGAGGGGCAACGTTTATGACATCCTTTTTTTGGGCATCCCAGCACCCATCACCCCTGGTGGGGGCTCTAGCCGGTTTTGCTTAAAACACCAACAGCAAGAGGCAGTGCTCGGGGTTGGGGGATTTAGCTCAGTGGTTTTGCTTAAAACACCAACAGTGAGAGGCAGTGCTCGGGGTTGGGGATTTAGCCCCGTGGCAGAGCGCTTGCCTAGCATGCGCAAGGCCCTGGGTTCGGTCCTCAGCCCTGTAAAAAACAATTACTAAAAAAGTATAAAAAAATACAAAAAAGGATTAAAAAGACCAAAAAAAAACAAGGTAACAGCACACACACAACCTTTTCTTCCCCATCTCCAGATCACTCTTGCATTTTGGGAGGGGTAACGTTTATGACATCCTTTTCTGGGCACCGCACCACCCATTGCCCCTGGTGGGGGCTCTAGCCGGTTTTGCTTAAAACACCAACAGCAAGAGGCAGTGCTCGGGGTTGGGGATTTAGCTCAGTGGTTTGTGCTTAAAACACCAACAGCAAGAGGCAGTGCTCAGTTTTGCTTAAAACACCAACAGCAAGAGGCAGTGCTCAGTTTTGCTTAAAACACCAACAGCAAGAGGCAGTGCTCAGTTTTGCTTAAAACACCAACAGCGAGAGGCAGTGCTCGGGGTTGGGGGATTTAGCTCAGTGGTTTTGCTTAAAACACCAACAGCGAGAGCCAGAGCTCGGGGTTGGGGATTTAGCCCCGTGGCAGAGCGCTTGCCTAGCATGCGCAAGGCCCTGGGTTCGGTCCTCAGCCCTGTAAAAAACAATTACTAAAAAAGTATAAAAAAATACAAAAAAGGATTAAAAAGACCAAAAAAAAACAAGGTAACAGCACACACACAACCTTTTCTTCCCCATCTCCAGATCACTCTTGCATTTTGGGAGGGGCAACGGTTTTGACATCCTTTTTTTGGGCATCCCAGCATCACCCATCGCCCCTGGCCGGGGCTCTAGCCGGTGGCACCTGCCAGCCTCGCCCGCGACCCGAGCCTCCGGCCCGGGCAGCCTGAGGAGTCTGTTCTGTGACAACTCCTCGGGTGTCTCTCCGAGCCACACTGGCCAACACGGTCCCATCTACTCATTTTTTTTTTTAAAACGATGCAGACGTGTCCGGTTTCCCCCACGTGCGGCCAAGTGGACGCTTCCGGCGGGAACGGACTGGCCCATTGCGAAACAACGGGGGGGCGGTCGAGGGGGACGCGTGCGTCCTGAACCCTTTTGGGCCTTCTCGCGTGCCGTCCCTACCCAGCCTGCTCCGCGCGGCCGTCCCCGGAAGTGGGCTCGGCGTCCTCGGAAGTGGTGTGTTGCTGCCAGAGCCTCGCGGCGCCGTGAGCCAGGAGCGCCAGTGGCGATGGCCGGGAGGCAGGACATGTTCGACGCCATCGTGATGGCGGATGAGAGGTGAGGGGCACGGCCGGGACCGCGGGCGGTGGCTGCCCGCGCCCGAGTGGGCAGCGGTGTCGCGCGAGGGGACCCGGCCGCCGGCTCCCGAGCGCCCGTCCCGGCGGCGCTGCAGCCCGGTCCGCGTCCCCGAGGCGTGGATGCCGGGGTCGGGAAACCGTGGAGCCGGCGGCGAGGGCGGCGGGAGGCTCCGGCCTTGCTGCGGGCCGTCCCTCTCGGGCGCCCTGACCGAGGGGTAGCTTCGCGGGAGAGGGCGGCGGCCGCGGCGGGAACCGGCCGTTGGCCTGGGCTTCGGGCCTCTGCTGCTCGAGCCTGCTCGGCCTGGGCGGGCTGTGGGTGGCACGAGAGGGAGGGTCTCCCGAAGCACCTCCCTGGGCTTATCGCAGCCTCGCCTCCTCCATCAGGTTCCACGGGGAAGGCTATCAGGAAGGCTACGAAGACGGCAGCAGTTTGGGTCGGATCGAAGGAAGACAGCATGGCGCGCTGCGTGGAGCCAAAATTGGGTCTGAGGTCAGTGGGAGCCTCCGCTCACATGGACGCTTTCCCAGTTTGTAATGTACTCAGATGCTCCGTGCGTTGAGTGGGACACCAAGCTCTGAAGGCCCCAGCCTTGTGTGGGCCTTTCCAGGCCGCCCAGGTCCCTGCGGGAAGTGTTCTTGGGACCCATGGCCCGAGCACGTTGCTGTCTGGAGACTGGGAGACCATTAAGTTATGTGGCTGGAGGATGAGAAGCCGTTGGTTGCCTCCACTTGCACTGGAGGCAGGACGCTGTCTTCAGCCACCTGGGTCCTCTCCCAGAGACCCAGCGCCTGTGTTTGTATTGAGATGCTAAGAACCGCGTTCTTACCTCTAAGAGGTTGGCCCTCTTACAGGTAACCGGCCCTGAGTGCAGAGTCTGAGGCAAGGCAGTGAGGACAGCATTCTCTGCGTACCTCTTGCTGAGGTCAGGATGTCCCTCAGCAGCAGTGGAGTCTCCTGAGGCTATGCCCAGATGTCATCCCCGGCTTCATTCTCATCTGAAGGCTTGGCTATGGCTGGAGGATCCACCCTGAAGGTGGCACACTCACATGACAGTGGGCATGGACCTCTCCACAAAACCCCTCAGGTCCTCCTAGCACTGAAGGGCAAGTGGTCCAAGAAAGCAACACAAGAGTCCCCGTCTCTCTATCCTCAGAATCACACCCTCTCTTTGCCTCCATGTTCTGTGATTGTACAGGCCTCCCTGGGGTCAGGGGAACTGCTCAGGGTGTGAACGCAGGGGAGGAGTGAGGGCTGGCTGCCCCACTGATTAGCTGCCTAGTTGCCACTGCCCATGCTCCTTGGGTCCTTCCAAAACACTAGCAGAAGCACAGCTGCCTCCTCCCCTCCTTGTGTCTAGGAATTTGGTAATTAGGTTCAGTGTAGCCAGCTCTTATTAATTTTACTCTCCAACGTCTTTAAAATACAGATTGGGTGCTATCAAGGCTTTGCTTTTGCGTGGAAGCATCTCCTACACAGTGATGCCAGCGAGAGAGACAGGTGAGCTCTGAGCGTCCTTTCCTTTTTTCCAGGAGGGGTGCTGAGTTCACTAACAGTGACCTTGGGCATTAGTTTTCCATTTTCTCATCTGTTAAGTGGAGAAAATAATAATGTCAAACTTAAATGCTGTTAGATTTAAAGGAAATAATAAAGACAAAATGTTGGGCACATTGTAGTCATTTGATGAACACTGGTAGTTTTCAATTCCCTAAAAAGTTCCTTTCCCAGCCATTCCCCTGGAATCACCAGTGCACCAAGTGCTTGTGGACACCAAGATGGTAAAGTGATGTTAAAATTTGTACTTCTCACTCCTGAGCTTCTGATGAACAGATCACTGTGTCTCACTGTGACTAGGGCTCAGAAGTGCCCACTCCATGGTCCCCAGGTGCCTTTGGCTGTGGTAAACTCATTTCTGACACCAGGAGGTGCTGCTGTTATTATCTGAAGGGGTTCAGCCTCGTTGTGTCTGCCTGCCGGAGCCCCTGTGAGCCTGTCTTGCCTGTCCTCCCTCTCAGGTTGGAAACTGCCCTCCAGTGAAAGAAAGGCATGAGGCTCTCAGGAGTGAGAGAAAGCAGACTTAAGCTTGAACTCTGCATCGTCTGACACCTGGTATCCTAGCCCTTGTAGGTGGCATCCCTGTTCATGCAGCTTGTCCTTTTATTTGAAATATCTTGAGTTTTAAGAGCCCAGGCCATACCCATATTCAGAAATCACAACAAAGGTGCTGTGTCTGAGTGGTTCTGGGGTTGCCTGCGTCTGACTTGTCCCAGTCCCTTGCCTGCTCCGTGTGTCTCAGCAGGTGGTACTTGTGCAGAGGCTGCTTCTCCCAGCCACAGGGCAGCTGTGGCAGCCTATGTTGCCACCAGGTGGCGCCCAGAGCTGTGCTTTCCACTCGGGCCAGAGGATGAGGAGAGGGAGGGGCGCCAACTTGAGCTCTTTGGCCAGCTCATTCTCCCCACTTCTAAAGTCTGGCTTTCCTAACTCCTCAGAGCAGCCCACCCAGTCTGTCCAAAAGAAGACAACCTGCTGCCGCTGATGCCAGGCTGGTGGGAACCCTGCCAGCCCCCACACGTGCAGCCTGGGGTCGCTGGACCCAGAGCTTTGTCTTCACAGGTGTTAGGTTTATAAGTCAGTGCAAAGGGCTGGGCATGCAGCTCAGTATGTAGAGCATTTGCCCAACCTGCACAAGGCCCTGGGTTCCATCCCCAGCACCACACACACACACACAAAGAAGTCAGTGCAAATATTTTCTTCTCTTTCTGGTGCTGGGGATGGAACCCAGGGCCTTGTGCACACCAAGCAAGCGCTCTGCCACTGAGCTACACCTGCAGCCAAGTATGTTTTTTAAAGTGAGAAAGGGCTGCTAGGTGACATTCTACTGCAAGGATGTGAAAGGGCAAAGGACTGCTGTCTGCATGGCACGTGAAGGAGCGTAGCGCAGTGCCTGGGAGGCATGGAGAGGCGGCCCTCAGTCCCGGCATTGGCACTTGGTCACTCCAAGATGTTGCTATTCCCTTCTTAGTAGCTGGCGACCCCTGCCACAGCGGTGCTGGCAGGACTGCCCACACCTGTAAATGTGTGCCTACCTGAGCTGCCCGCCAGGTGTGTCTGCAGGTGCTCCCTGAGCAGGGAAGAGGTCAACCACCTGCAGAGGGGACATGGATGGGATTCTCCCACCCAGAATGCCCCCAACCTCACCTTAGCACCTTCCTCCAGTCTCTGGGAAGCCAGGGCTTGACTGCCTTGCATTGGACTTTCATGGTTTGGCATTTTCCAGGCGAGGTGGCCCTTAGGCGCTGGCTTGCCCTCGGTGAGTGTGCTCACCTGCACCTCTGTGAATACCAGCTCTCGGCCAGCGCGTGGGACCTGGCTGCTCTGAATCGCCATTGCGTGTGTATCCGGCATGCTTCTGTCCTCTGGGACAGATGGCCCTGAGCAGGGTCATCCTAAGAGTCGCTGTCCCTTGGAAAGCCCTGGGCCCCACCTGGATGTGCATTGAGTGATCTTTAAACTGCCCCAGGGGAGCCGTGGTCCCAGGGTCACTGGAATCGAGGACACTCATATGACTGTGCACGTCCTCTGTCTGCAGGTCACACAAATGAGCTAACACTTGTAACCCATGAGCTGTTGTCACTCCCCATTTTGCAGATAGACAGCAAGGTTGAAAGATGGGGGTATCTAAGTGTCTTGGATCAGGGACTCTCTTTTCTGCCATGTCCTGTCTCCTTCCCTGGAGAGGCGCCTGGGCGCAGGTGGCCTGCCCAGCTCTGGCAGGGACGCAGGCACATCGACAGTTGGGACCCTGCTGTCAAGGCGCTGGGCGTGAGTGACAGCCACGTTGGTAGGTAAACCAGCGTGATTTGATGTAATGAGGAAATCCATTTTCTGCCCTGAGCCTGAGCCTTCTCAGCAGGCTTGCTTCTTCAGGTGACGGTGTGGCCACTGCACATGTTGGCTTTTGTGTCCCAGGGATTTGAAGGTCTGCTTGTGTGCTTTCAGCAGGAAGATGAGGGTCTTGGAGTCCCTGATGGGAATGATTGAGAAGTTCCCCTACGATGACCCTGCTTATGACAGGCTCCACGAAGACCTGGACAGGATCCGGGGCAAGTTCAGGCAGGTCTGTTCCCTGTGTGCCTGTCCTCGGGGAGCTGGCACAGGCCCTGGGGTTCACTCGGTGGTCTTGGGTCTCGTACACCCCATGTGTGCTGTGTGAGTCACTGGAGAGGAGCATTGTCTCTGTGTCCCCATTCTAGACAGCTGAGGACAGTCTGGGACCGGTGTAAGGACACACCTCAGGGTTTCTGGTGGGGACGAGAACAGCTATAGCCAAGGGAGGGCTTTGCTCTTGCTAGTGAGCAGAAATGCACGAGATTTTAAAACGCTGCCTTTCTTTTGTGTGTTCAGCTGTGTTCATTACTGAATGTTCAGCCTGACTTCAAGATGAGTGCAGAAGGTTCTGGACTTTCATTTTGAAGATGACAGACGGGAGCAGATAAAACTTCAAGGGACAGATGTCTGCATGTTAAGAATGTATTAAAGACGAAACTGATGGGGTATTGGTTGTTCTGGAAGTGGGGGGTCCCAGTTTGGCCTCCTGCCCCCTGAGGTTTTGTGCCTGGGTCACTGTGATGCCCTGTCCCCTGTGTTGTGTGAGCGAGACTGCCCACCACTGCTCTGGTGTGGGACGCTCCACTGGCCTCCAGCAGGGCAGGCCTGGCTGGTCCTGGACTGTCCCTGAGAAGGAGGGCCATGGTGACTTGAGGCAGGTAATGGGAAGTGGGTGAGCTCCATGCCGCAGCCCAGCAGGTAGGTGGAGGTGGCGGTACTCCCCTTTACCCGGGAGGAGACTGAGCCACAGCAGCAGAGCAGGACTTGCACCCGTCAGTCACGCAGCCCCCTGGCACTGTGCGGGTGGCTCCTGAGCACCTGAGAACCCTGCCCTCCATTGCCACTGTGCCGGGCCCCACGGGCTCCAGTGCTCCACCAGGTTCAGTTTGCCTGGACACTCGGCTGGGAAGAGCAGCCGGCCGATCTTGAGGGGCCCAGGTGTGCCCTTCCCGCTGTCCCCAAGAGGGGGATGAACTGCACAGCATTGAGAAGTGGTTAAGCGGAAGTGTTCTGGATCAGACTCGCCACTGAGCTGCTCTCTACAGAGCGCTGGGCGTGGGTTGCTGAAATGGGTTCCTGCACCTGGGTGGGTGGGCACGTGGTGGCACATGTTGACACATCCGCACTTGGTCGTCCCGAGCTCACCACAGACTGCCTGTCCCACTGCTGTTCTAGAGTGTCTGGCAGCAGCGAGGTGAGGGGACATGGTGAGATTTCATATCTGAGGGTGCTGCTGCCCTCTTGTTAGGGACAGACAGCAGGTCACGCTGGGAGCACCAGGTTAGGCCCTGTCCTGCAGACTGCCCGCAGCCATCCAGGCCTCTAGAAGTCCTGCGGCACTCCACCTCCTGCGTCTCCCCGATCTCTGAGGACCAGCGGCGCTTCGCCTCGGGCACAGGGTCTGAGGGCCTCTGGCTGCTGCTTCACGGTGGGTTTCTCTGTTTTCTAACTTAGCTGTTTAATAATGTATTATTTTTCTTATTGGAAAAATAAACACTTTAAAGCAAAATTCTCTCTGGGACTGATTGTGACCACTCTAGCCACAGTGATCCCCCTCTGGAGGGTCAGGGTCTGCCTACAGAGGAGGCCTGTACCCCCAGCCCCTGGAGGCCACCTCATCCATCCTGCTGCCCTGTCTGTCTGCCTGCCTTCAGCCAGTGCAGTACCCCTGGCATGCCCTCCCTCCCTCCCTCCTCAGCCCCTTGCCCCCCAAACCCCTGCCGCTGTCCCAGCAGCAGCCACCACTTCTGGAGCCACACCTGCTCACTGGTTATCTTCCAGATTCCTGGACACCGACCTTGACCTGTGCCCTCTGGCCCTTCCTGGAGTACTGGGCCCAGTGTCGGGGATGCCTGGGTCTCCCAGCCAGACCTAGATTGCTGTGCAGACAGGGCCTCTGTAACAGCCGGGGGCCTCCAGGGCTTGGCCAGAGGGGGCTGCGTCTCGTCTCCTGGCTGTGGAGGTTGGCATCTGTGGGAAGGGTCACCTCACTCCGGAGAAGGAAGCGCTGTCTCTGGGATGTGACCCCTGGGCCAGCACAGGCAGTGCAGCCAACTGCAGGTGACGAGGCCCTGGAAGGAGCCTGGGCCTTGGTGCCCAGAGGAGTGTTGCAGGAACTGGCCTCTCGCTCAGAGCCACCCCTGTCCACTGGTGGTGTTTCTGTTGCTTGCAGACAAGCATCCTGCCCGCTGCCTCCCATCCTGTCCAGCACCATCCTGTCAGGCTGGTCTCTGGGTGGTGATCCTCGTCCGGGAGGCCTTGGCTTGGACTTCATCCCTTCTGGTGGGTCTCCTAGGGCGTGGCCGCCCCTCCTTCCTGTTAGAGCTTCAGTGCGCTTTGTTCCACTGCATACGTTTCTGTACCAGTCTCCTGGCTGCCATGACAGAGGCACAGGCCCGTGGCTTCCCTCCTGGAGGCTGGAGGGGCCATGAGGGTGCCACAGGGCTGGTCTTCTGGCAGCCTCTTCTAGTCTGCGGACAGTCTTCTCCCTGTCCTCACATTGGCGTCCTGGGTCTGCATCCTGATGTCGCTTTTGTTGGTTTTGCTCCACCACAGAGCCTCCTTCCCTGCCCTTTTAAAATAACGTTTGGGATGGCCTCACTGAGTTGCTGAAGCTAGCCTTGAACTTGCGATCCTCTTGCTCCAGCCTCCGAGTCTCTGGGGTTACTGGTGTGCCTCCCTGCGCCCAGCCTGATTTCAGGACCCTCAGGTGTATTAGGCCCTGCCTTGAGACTTCATTTTAACTTTATTGCCTTCTTAGAGACCCTCTCTCCAAATACTGTCACACAGGAGGCAGGGGATCAGGGCCTTAGTGCACCGATTCTGTGGGGGCTTGGTCCAGGCTATCACAGGAGCCCCTCTGGCTGCAGCGACAGTTAACTTGGAACTGAGGGTGAGTAAAGCCACCTCTCCAAAGTAGATGTCGCCTGACTGGGTGCTGCAGGAGCCAGCGGCTGGGCATAAGCAAGGTCAGCCCCTGCGGGAGCGAGTCACGGCAGTGGCTAACTCGCAGCCACTCAGCTGTGCTGAACAAGGCCACCTCTCACTTTCTCTTGATTCTGCTTCTCTCCTTAACACGGTGGGGAGTGGAAGAGGAGGAGGTGGCAGAGGGGCTGAGAAGCCTAGTTGGCCCTGGCTGCTGGCGGCCGGCCCCTGGCCTCAAGTCGCTGAGCTGGCTGCTTCCCTCGCCTTGCTGGTCGCAGTCTGCCCATGGCAGTGTTCAGCGGCTGGCCGCAGGCTGCAGGGGGAGGCACACAGGGCCTGAGCAATCTGCTGGTCACTCGTCCCGAGGCCATTTTCCTGGCAAGGTCTCTCTAGTCCACAGCCCGTCATGCAGCCAGTCTTACATCTCGAAGTCTGAGGCAGGGACAGGTGCAGGACCTATGCTGGCTGCCAGGAGGAGGACAAGCAGTGACCAATGAGCCCTCCGCTGCCCCAGGCCCTGTGGGCAGCTCTCCCAGGGGTGTGTGTGGCCCCGGGAGTCCCGAGGCCGGGGTGGCCTTCTGCTATGCCTGGGGATGAGGCCGGGAGCCCCTGAGGAGCCTCCCATTAACCTTCCAGTTGCAGAATCTCTTCACTGCTGCACTGCCCTGGGGACACCCGGGCCGCCTGGATAACAGCTGAGATGGCTCTGAGCTCATCCCGACGGACTGACCGCCGCAGTGGTCCTTGGTGGATGGAGAGTTGCAGCTCAGGAAACTGAAGACACTGAGCTCTGGGAGCTCATCAGAGCAAATGGGCGCCCAGTTCAGTGTCAGAGGACACGGGAGTCCAAGCGAGAGGGACTGCCCCCCAGGCTCAGTGACTTTGTTGTGTCGGGACTTTTCCAGGAAAAGTTGCTCTTTGCAGGGGCAATTTAGGGAAATGTCCCGTGATTGTGCAGAGCTGATGATTTCTCAGTGGGCATCGGGCTCCACTGGGAGGGTGCCCTGGCAGAGCTCCCCAGTCCCTTTAACCAACTGGTTGGCCTCTGGTCATGGGGCTTGGGGCCTCTGTGCTGGGCGATCCCTTGCCGGGGTCCTCCAAGCATCATGCACACCGTGGCGGGACCAGCGTGGAGAGGGCTGGCCTCGTGCTCTTAGCAGGGGTACCTGGGCATTGCTGTTCCCCTGCTGGGTGCACCCCAGAAACAGCAGGGGCTTGCTGAGCTTGCTGCTTGGCTTTGAGAACGCAGCCGGGTCTGTTGCCAGTGGAATTGTGTCCTCCAAAAGGAAACACTGAAGTCTCAGCCCTGGCACCTGGGACTGTGACCTTATTTGGAAATAGGATCTTTGCAGCGTCTACAAAGCTGTAAGTTAAGATGAGGTTGCCCCAGGGTGGATGGGCCCTCGGTCTACTGTGGCAGGGTCCTCCTGAAGGGGGGCACACCGAGAAGCACAGTGCGCAGACCGCAGCTCCGCCACAGAAGGAGGCAGGGCCTGGGCTGAGGGAGGAGGGAGGCTGCCGCCCAGGGAGCTCAGCCATGCTGTGCAGGCCCGGTGGACCCCCACCCACCCCTCGGCTTCGCCTACTCACCTGCAAAAGGGCCACCAAATATTCCTCTGCTGCCTTTTTTGTGAATAAAACTTTATTGGCACATAGCCCCACGCATCCTTCACTCCACCGTCTGGCTGACCAGGCACAACACGGTGCCTTGACCGTCCCCTGCTGACCTGCAGTCACGCACTGTCAGAGTGCCACTACAGGAGAGCAGGCCAGGGCCAGGGCCACACAGCTTACTAGTGTGTCCCCTGCCTGTCACCAGCTCATAGGGCATTCTGGGAGCTGGGGCAGAACTGCTCAGTGGTGTTCGGCACCTCGCCTGGCACACAGTAGGCGCACTATGAACTTGAGCTGCCCCGGCCCCTGCCCATGGTCATACGAGGGTGAGGAAGACGCCCCTGAGGCCCGGCAGGACTGGGGTCTGGGCAGCTGGTCCTGGTTGGGCCACTTAGCTCTGGAGCAGCCGCCACTGGCGGGCCCGCCTCCGCTGTCGCTAGGTGAAAATTAAAGGATTAATGGACACCGGCTTTGATAGGCTCAAGGCCACCAAAGCCCCTCAGCGGAGAGTTCCACATTCCCTCTTCCCAGTCCTCCTTGTGTGCCCCTGTGAGTGGTGGTGACAATGGCCCCCGGATGTGGGCCCCAAGGCCAGCCGCCCAGTGCTGCCCGCCCACCCGTCCGCGGGCTATTGTCTGCCCGGCCCTGCAGTGTGGCGCTGGGCTGGTGGGGCCCGCGGCAGGGGGACTGTGGGAACGGATTAGAGGTCCTGGGCTTTCTTCCCCGTCTTGCATAAACTCTTGATCAAAGACATTCCTGGGATGACAGAGCCCTGCGAGAGGCCAGCCCAGCATGCCCAGCGTGGGGGACGCGCACCCCGTGCCCCTGCTGGCCGGGGCAGCCTGCCGCAGCCTGCTGGCCTGGCCCACCGTGCAGCGTGCTCTCGGCACACGGCCTGCATACGGTGACGGTGACGGAGGGCACAGGCAGAGGCCGCCATCCCAACAGATGTGAGGCCAGGCCCTGCTGCAGGGCCTTTTGGGAGGGTCACATCATGAGCAGGACAGCACTGCCGCGGGCCCTCGCTCCTCTGGATGCTGAGGGACACTGCCCGCTTGGTCTTCCCCCCAGAAACACGCACGTGCCACTCTGCCAGCCTCTCCCCACGTCTTGATGACCCAGGCTGCTGCCTGGGCCCTGGGAGCCCGACCCTCCTCAGTGCCCACAACTCAGTACAGTAGCTGAGACTGGCCTGAGGTGACCCCTGGAGATGCCCAGACGTCCATCCCCTGCAGGGGCCCAGGACCAAAGCGGAAGGTTATGAGGGTGTGGACGCCCTCATGGAGGCCGCCTTTGTTTTGAGCATTGAGGAACAAGCAGAGATGCTCAGGGGTGGAGGGCCAGAACCTGGAGCCTGGAGCCGTCGGGCGTGCCCAAAGCTGGGGGCAGAACCAAGGTCCAGGGAATGGAGGCGGGGAGGGCAGGGCCTCAGGGACCTCGGGCCAGCTGGAAGCACAGAGGCAGCCCCATGGGTTGTGGACAGAGGGAGGGGGGCTGCCTGGGCACTGGCAGGCTGGTCAGGGGGCAGGAGGGTAGCAGGGAGAGCTGACCAGCAAGGCTTCATCTCCAGAGATCCTCAGAGGGCAGGCCTTGCTGTCCTTCTGTGACTGGAGAGACCAGCACCCAGCAGGGCATCCTGGGGGGTCAGCTGAGCTTGAGGGCAAGGATCACAGTCTGGGGTGCCAGTGACATCGTGGGTTTCACTGCCTGGCCAAGGAGTGTGCTTCAACGGTCAGCCATCACTGTGGGCACCGATGCCAGCGAGGAGGCCATCGGGGAACCTTGCCCTGGGCCCAAACCCTCCTCCACCTGACAGGGGTGTCCTCCCTGCTGGCCCCTCTGCCCTGCCCCTGGTGCGCTCCTCCCTGCCTGCCCGTCTGGGGGCGCCCTCCCCTGCCTCGCTGCTCCCTGACTGGACAGCAGGACCTAGGCCACGCTTGCAGTCACATGGGCCTAGGGTGGGGACCTGGCTTCCTGCCCCAACAGGGACCTAGTTCTGGTCAGAGCTGGGCCCCTGCCATGGTGAGCCTGGACGCTTCACTGTAGGTGGCTCTGCCCAAGGAGAAGGCTGGGCTCTCCAAAGTCACCGGAGGAGCCAGGTGGTGGCCTTATCTGCCTTCGGGAGCCCCCACCTTTAGGAGAGAAGGGCTGGCAGTGACCATGGAGGCCAGGCGTCTCCTGCACACCCCACCCTCCTCAGAAGCGCAGGAGCCCACGGCTTCCCAGGCCACCGCTTTCCCCGGGGCTGGGACCTAGTCACACCCAGAAGCCAGAGGCACATGATGCAGGGGTCCAGCAAGGCCCCCCAGGCGCCGTGTGAAAGGCTGCCCTGGTCAGTGGCCCTCATGCTGCGAGCTTTGGCAGCACAAAGGACCATGATTCACCCAAAGCACACAGCAGTTTGCGCCAGGAGAGGGCCAGTGGAATGCCTCTGTTTACCTTCCCAGACGCAATAACCCGGGGAGGGCACACTGGCCGCGAGGGCCAGGAGATGCTCCTGATCAGTGGCACCACTAGTGTCTCTGGCGCCAGCACTGCTGGGGAATCTCCTGGGGTCTGAACCGCCCCTCCCTCCTGGCACTCCAGGGACTCCTCCCAGATGTGCACCTGCAGACCCCACCCATTTGACAATGTCAGCAGACACTGCTGGTGTCAAGGGGCAGGTGGAGGTCAGGATGGCACTGCAGAGCACAGGATGACCTGGCCACGCGCCCCTCCCTGTCTCCAGCCGGCCTGGGAAACACACAGGCAACACACTGGGGTTTCACCAATTTTATTTCTAGACTTTTCATGTTTGTTTGTGTCTCTGCTGGGAACGTGCCAGTTCCCTGTCTGTGCTGGGAAGCACCGTGTGTCCACCAGGCACAGACCCAGGCTGCCCACCACCAGACCCTCGCCGGCTCTCGCATCACAGGACACACTGCTGTGCTCTGTGGACCTGCCACCAGCCTTGGGCCTTCGGGCAGTGTTCAAGACACCTGACCCCACCCACGACTATGGACACACCTCCTCGAGAACCCTGCTCGGTTCAGGCAGATGCCGCAGCCAGGGTGGTCGCGGTTAAGTGGAAATGGGGCTATGGAGGGAGGGCGGGCGGCCAGTCCTGTACTGGCACCTGCCCCAGCACAGACCCACCCCGCCGGGGCACCAAGGGTACAGAGCCTTTGGGTTTGGCAGCTCGCTAGGGGACCGGGCACACGGCACTGTGAGCTGGCTTGGTTGAGATTTGGAGTCTTTAATTTAGCATCATGCTGTAATCAACAAACAAGAACAAACAGAACACTAGCACATGGAACAGAGGAAACGCACCCAAAACTGCAACAATTCCAGAAGCGATTCCAATCATCCCGATGACGAGTCCTACGGCCCAGCACCACAGTGGCACGTAAGACAGACTGGTATCACAATAATAACAACAACATGCAATGTTCATAACTACACGTCAAGAGCGGCACAGCTGGCGAAGCTATACCACAATGGCACGTCCAGACCGGCCGAGCCCAGCACTGCAGGCGCAGGGACACAGCTGGGCAGCGACAGGCCTGCGCAGGTCTCCTGGACGTGGCCCCGTTGGCCGGGGCCGTCTTGGGATTCGTCTGTGTGTCTGTCCACGAGGCAGACAGAGCCGACTGGTGGGTCTACACATGGCTAAGTGAAGCATGAGGTATCGTGAACAGGGACCTTTTTGGAATAGAGCAGTAATCACATCAAGTCAAAATTGATCACATAAAAAAAAAAAACTGGGCTGGGGATGTGGCTCAGGCGGTAGCGCGCTCGTCTGGCATGCGTGCGGCCCGGGTTCGATCCCCAGCACCACATACCAACAAAGATGTTGTGTCCGCCGAGAACTAAAAAATAAAATATTAAAATTTCTCTCTCTCTCTCTCTCTCCCCTCTCTCACTCTCTCTTTAAAAAAAAAAAAAAAAAAAAAAAAAAAAAAAAAAACTACAAAAAAGGGCATCTGTAATACAATTTTCTATGAGAAAATTAAAACGAGCACATGGCAGTATATGACATCGTAAAACAAAAACTGATCCTCCCATAGCAGCAAAACAACGTGAAAGAGATACAGAGAAGCTGTGAACAGTTTCCGACTGCGGGAAGTCACCGGTAGCAGCGCAATAGGAAGTGGAGCCACGGCCTGTCCCTCCTGTGGGCACTGCCCGTCCCCTCGGAGCCTCCCGCCACACTCCTCCCTCACGTGCTCTCTCCAGCCTCCGCCTCAGCCTCCACACTCTTGCCACCTCCCCTCCACACGTCCTCAATGCAAAGGTACAGGGCCAGGATGGCAGGGAGAGATGGTCCTGGACCCCTCTCCTCTCCAGCACCCTGGTGTCCCTGTGCCTCGGGTGCCTCCAGAGCAGACCACTTTGGGCAACGCCCCACAGGCCGACTCCAGGTCTGGGCGGTCTCTCTGGAGTTCTTCCCTCAGCGACCAAAGGCCCCATCTTGTCACCTGCAGCTCAAAGGCAGAAAGGGTTGAGTGTCGAAATCAAGGGAGACTGCTTCACTTTATAAATCATACTGGCCTTACGAGCATCCTCTGCAATAAATATTCTTTTTAGCCTTAACTATAAATTATATATTTTAGTGTTTAAAAACCTTCCGCTGTGAAATACCTAAAAGTAACCCTTACACTACTTGTTCCCTAGGTGAACCTTTGAGGTCCCTACTTTCAAACACCAGTTGGCACCAAAGGATTCCCGCGAACTTCGACCTCTCTACAGGACAGGAAGGGCCTACGTCCTGGCACCGTGACACGGAGGACCCTTTTCTTCTTGACTGGTACAAAACCTTCAGGAACACCCTCTTGCTGACACCACAGCGTCACACCTTTGCGGTCCTATGCACGCAGGAACGTGAATATTCCCCGCCATTCCACTGGGAAACCGCCCTGCACGTGACAGCGAAGTGGCCTCTAACTGCTGGACCAAAGTGCTTTGACACGGAATGGTTTAGAATATCAAGAAAGAAAACACAAAACCCCAAAATGATCAGAAGAAAGTAGCTGTGGATTGAACCTGATGTGACCAGGCGGCAGGACCGACGGGTGAGAACCCAGCATCTCACGAGCAGGTAACTACAAAAATAGGAAGATTATAAAAATAGAATCTATCATGTCGCTCTTTGCTTCCCTCCACAGCAGCACGTGGTGGTGGACAGCTGGCCTTTCCTGAGCTCCCTGGCTGGCACCTGCAGACTGGTGCCCAGGTGGGGGTCCCCAGGCACAAGAGCCCGGCCCCACACCATGCTGACCCCCTGGCAAGCTGCAGAGGTCACACGCCTACCTACCTAGGAGATAAACACACGACGAGTGACTACGTGACGAGCAAGCGGGCAGAGCTAGGGCCGTGCGAAGCCGTGCCTCTCGGGGGAGCGGGGACACACTTCCTACCTAACCCTCTTCTACTTTAATATGGTTTTCTAAATTTTTCTTTTCTTTTCTTTTCTTTTTTAAGAAGTTTTTATGCTTTTTGCTTTTCTGAACACATACAAAGAATCCGACCTAGCCCTCGGGGACCCTCGTGCGTGTTAATGCTATCCTTACAGAGACACGAGCGCACTCACATACAGCTACTTGATTACGGAGTAAAATCCTCTATTTTGTAGCACAACGCCCCTCCCCCCACTCAAGGTCATGCAAATTCTATCTTTTCTTCCTTTTTTAAAGACAGTTTTCAGGATTTTTTTTTCTTTTCTTTTGCTTAAGTCAGAGACGGAAGGGAGAAAGAGGAAAGGAGAAGGAGACTTTCCCTTCTGTTAGCAAAATGTCCCTGAAAAGAGGGACTTTGCCCGGAGCACTGCGGGCGGCCCCTCCCAGGCTGCGGGGCTGTGGCCGCCCGCTGCTGGGTGCTCCGTGGTGCCGCCGGCCGGCTGGGCGCCTCAGACGTCCACGTCCCGCACGTCGGTGGGCGTGCAGGCCAGGTCGGCCCCCGCCGCCTCCTCCACCTCCTCCTCGGAGGCCTTGGGGTCCAGGTTCTGCTGGGCCTGGCGCAGGCTGGACTCCAGCAGGGCTTCGATCTGCTCCTGGCAGGCGCGCAGGCAGTCCTGCAGAGACGGGGGAGGGGGGTCAGGAGGGGGCCCACACAGGACCTCAGCCCCAACGCCAGCCCAGGAACTGGTCACAGGCGCCACTTCTGGTCCCCGGCAGCCCCTGGCCTGCTGACCTCGCCTGGGAATAAATGCCTCTGCCTCGAGACCGTGAACGAACACACACCAGGTGTCCCCTGCCTCGCCCACCTCCCAGCAGAGACCCGCTTCTTGGAACCCTCCAGAACCCTCACCCCAGGCCCATAATGCACATGTCCTGAGCAGGGAAGCCCCCCGAGCTCCAGCAAGGTGGCCACCCTGAGGGGCCCCTGGTCTTCCCTAGGTGTGACCAAACGGTCCTCTCCCTACAGCTGCATCCTGGGCCCCAGTCCTGCAACTGAGAACCCACTAGTGCAGCCGAGGCCCGGCACACCAGTGCGCGGAGAGGGTTCCTGGAAGCCCGCACCTGGGTGCTGGGCTGGGGCCCCCTCGGCAGAGCTGCCTGCACCTCAGGGTAAGAGGAGCCCGGACACCCAGAGCCCTCCGGGCCTCCACAGGAGGCGTCTCCCAGCAGCGCCCTCTAGCTGTTCTTGGTGCTGGGTGGCTTCTGAGTAAAGAAGCTGGCTGCAGTGTCAGGCTGTGTGTCCCCAGTGCGGGGATGTCCCAGAGGTGGGCTTCTGAGACCCAGCAGTCTCTAGCCTAGGAAACTCCTTCCCACAAGGAACAGGGCCCAGGGGTCACACGGTGCAGCCTAACATCTCAAGCAGGGTGGCATTGCCAGCTGCCCCAGGCCAGCAGGGCTGTGCCCCCCCCAGCCGTTCATCACGGTGGACGGGGCGGCAGGGGGTGGTGCAGCCCCATCTTACAGATGGGAACACCAAGTCCACAGCCCTGGGCCAGAGCCCTGGCTGCACCCGCCCTCAGGCACCTTCTCAGGAGCCCCTGGCGCCCTGGAGGCCCGTGTTGGAGGGGGCGACTGAGAGGTGCAAGAGTGGTCCCCGGGCTGCCACACCCCGCCTGGCTGTGCGCCCTCCCGGCAGCCCCACTGACTGCAGCTTCGATCCCACGCTGAGGTCAGAGTGGGCTGGACGAGGCCTTCTGCGCACTTTCTGCCTTGTCCCTGTCCCCGCACTGTCCTGCCAGGCCTCCCCAGTGGATGGTGCCCTTGACTGGTGGCCAGAAGCCCCAGGCAGGGCTGTCTGCTCCCTGGTCAAGGGGCACATGGACATTTCTGGAACACACCCTCTGCCACGCTGGAGTCCTTTGTGGACTGGTCTGCCAAAGGAGGCTGCCCCCAGGAGGCCCGTGGTCTGGCAGGGGACTTGGGGAAGGCGGTTTGGGCCCAGGCCACAGGAGGAGAGGATGGGCCCGAGTGGGAGTGAAGCCCAGCTCGCCAGGAGGAGTCCAGGGCCTTGCTGCCTGGGGCGTCCAGCTCAGTGCGTCTGGCCGGGAAAGCCGACGGTCATTTCAGCCTCAACTGCTCTTTCTGGTGCGCGTCATTAACATCTAATTGAAACAGTCTCTATTCACACGAGGGCAGCTGCGGCCCTTCCTGCACCGGCCAGGAGGCACCCACTGTCGGCCAGCCATGTACCCGGGAAGCCCTCCCCGAGCGGCCGCCGGGCGAGCAGCCTCACCCACGTGTTGGGGGTGGAACCAGGGCCCCTCGTGCTGGGCAGGCACCCTGCCCAGAGCTGGCCCAGCCCAGCACTTTGTTTCTGTGGAGAGATCTCCTCTCCAGCTCTGTCTTCGCAGCTGGGGGACACCGCTGCTCCCGGCAGCGGCCAGAAGAGGACGCTCACCCCAAGCAGGTGAGGCCAGGCGGTGGGTGGGAGGGAGGTGTCTCACCCTCTCAGGGGTCATGCACAGGCTGGGGACAAGCAGGCAGAGTGTCTGGCTGGGACCCCCAGGAGCCCTCTAGACGCTCCACGGCCAAGAGCAGCCTCGGCAAGCCCACCTGGACCCAAGCCAGGGTTACGGCCCAGGGCCACTCCCTCCAGCACACCGGGCAGAGCTGACCCCCAGCCTCGCTGGTCTAATCCACCTGGGCCAGGGGCTGGGGCTTCACAAGCCCTTCAAGGCGCTGCTCACTGGCCACGCATACTGTGGTCCAGACACGGCCTGGTGGCGCTGCCCAGCCCCATGACCACACAGTTCATCACCAGGTGTGCGGAGCCTGCCTGCTGGTGGCTGTCTCCTGCCTAATCCTGGGACTCCTAGGGGGTGACAGCAGCCTGTGAGGACCCTCTGTCTAGTTGACAAGCCTCAGGCCCCCTGGGAGGGATGGGAGAAGCTGGCCCTGTCAGCTGTGACCATCACAGTCCCTTAGACACAAATAAGTCCTGAGATCAGGGAGCGGTTGGGGGCCCAGGTCCTGCTCAGCACCCTAGACGGTCGGTCCTGGCTTTAGCCTCTCTGGCTCCCATCACTCACCGGGTCACACTTGATCACTCTGGAGAGGAAGTGGGTTAGGCGGTAGCAGGACAGGAAGGCGTTGGGGCTGCCCAGGTGGAGGCCCTGCACTGCGGCCACCACGCTCCCAGCGGCCACCATGGAGGGTGGGTTAGAAATGAACTTCACGTCTGCAGGAAAGCGGGAGAAGGGGCTGTGAGTGGGGAAATGGCAGGACCGCCCAATTCAGGCACGCTGGCCCTACGTTCCGGTCTTCCCAGCCTTCCACACCGCTGGGCGCCCGGACAGCAGGAGTCGCCGGGGGAAAGCCACCCACGCCAGCATGCCTGCCATCAGAGTCTGCTGCTACCTAGGAGCAGGGACTCCAGAGAGCTGGTCCATCCCAGAGGGCCACGCAAAGCTACAGCGTGTGGACAGCCAGCCGCTTCCAAGTCCCTCAGTGACTGAACCCTGGTCAGCACCCAGCAGGGAGGGTGTGATGGGGCAGTCATGTTCCAGCTGCCCCGGGAGCCCTCCGGCCACCCACCTTGGCAAGGCCCACTCCCGCCCTCTGCTGTCAGCTCCGTCAGCCAGGGACAGCTTTCTGCGCCTCCTCCCACACCTGACCATCTCCCCGCCTCCTGATCTCGAGTTGGGAGGCACACGGTTCATGTCGTGGTTGCCACACGAGAAGCCCCAACCAGGCAAGCGGGCAGCTGTGGCCAGCCAAGCAGAGCTTCCCAGGCAGCGGCACTGGGCCACAGCTGCCCACGGCCCAGCCTCCCGAGGCCGTCCGGCCCCTTCCCTCCCTGGGTCCTAGGGACCCCACACTCCTGTGCCCCTGCTGGTGGGAGGTAGGCCCCAGTGCTGAGCCGGGTGGCCCATCTCACCTCCCCGAGTCACAGCAGGGACGTCCCCTCAGGACGACGCTTGGAGATCCCCCCAGACCACTGCAGTCGGGGGCACCCGCTTCCTTCTTTCCCACCTGCCCCCATCCAGAGCAGCCCGAGGGCCACCTTCTTGTTCTCCTCCACGAGGACTTTCTGGTGGGGATGGTCACCAACTTCACCTAGGAACCTGGGCCGTGGGCCAGGCCTGGACGAGGGAAGGGACAGTGTCAATCTTGTCCACTCCCAAAGCCTCATCTCGTGCCACTGAGCGCCTGGGAACAGGGGTCTCAAGGGAGCTGACCAGCAGCCGGCCGGCCCCAGGGGGGCCCCACCAGCTGGGGTGCCGCCGCCACCTGAGGCTTCATGCCTTGTTAAGGGACAGGGAGGAAAAGCAGCCGCCTGAGGCAGACCCCGCTCCTGGGTGGCGTCATAGACTAGAAAAAGAAATCTGCCTCTCTCCCCCACGGAGGCCCTCGGCCAGGCTGGGCAGCGGGGCCCGGAACAGAGACTGCTTCATGAGGCAAATCAGGCGCACAGCAAAGCTGCCCGAGGGACAGCGGAGAGGTCGGCGCTGGGGGGCGGGGCGGCCTCCGCAGTCCCTGCACAAAGCCCGTGCCCCACCCCCAGGTGGAGGGGCAGAAGGGTGGCCACGCAGGCCAGCAAGGGACAGCCAGAATTAAACCCAAAGCTCCGACGTGGACTTCCACGGCCGTCTGATGGGCGAGGGCACACACACACAGTCGCGGGAGCAGGGCTGGCCCCTGCCGAGACCCGCGTCACTCCATCATGTGCTCATGGAAAACGTGCCGGTCCTGCCTTCACCAAGCGGTGTGCAAACAGGCAGCGCAGTGCCAGGGCCCGCGAGGAAAGGCACGCCTGCGATCCCAGCGACTCAGGAGGCCGAGGCCCACCACAGAGCCCACCCAGAGGGGACGCCCTGGCCACGGGCAGGTGCCAAGCTGAAGTGGGGGGCTCCTGTGGAGCCCCATGTCAAAGGCCCTGGAGCAGCCAGGAGACCTGGCCGTAGCCTGGGTGCTCTGCACTCCCTGCCAGCAAGGGGCCTGTAGGGGAGGCCCAGCAAGGGAGGCTGAGGGAGGCCAGGCCCATCCAGCGCAGCATCTCTAGGAAACTGCAGCGTCTCCCCAGCCACTTCAGACCCATAAAAGGCTGCCCGGAGCCGCTCTGCAGAGGAGCTCCAGCCAGAGGCCTCCCTGCTGCCCCAGGGCCAGCCCCAACAGGCTGGCCCCACTCTCAGCACCCACCCGGCCTGGCTCGAGAGGACCTCAGCAGGGCAGGACTGTGGAGGCCCAGCACCCCCTGTACCCGCAGTCCAGAGGACCAGGCCACAGGGCTCTGCCCCTCCAGGGAGGTGGGAGAAGACATAGCTGCCCCCTTTGACACCACCTTGCCAGTGGCCCTCAAGTGACCCAGGGCGAGCTCCAAACAGAAGTAGCACCTGAGGCCTAACCAGGGCCACAGCCAAGCTGGGGAGGAGCTGGGTCCCCCATCAGGGTAAAGAGGCCTCCTGGACACAGCCTGTGTGGGTCCCAAAATCTGATGGGGGGGGCAGCGTCAGCGGCAGTGCTGGGGGCAAGAGGCAGCCCGGTTCATCTGTGTGTCCGTCCATGCTGGGTTGGGACAGGCTTCCCATCTAGGGTGCAGGGCCAGGAGGAGGAGGAGGGCGGGCTGGCCCCCCCTGCTGCCGAACGGCGCCCCAGCCCAGGCTGCTCCAAAGGCCCTCCCAGGACTCAACTGCGCAGAGCTGGCCCCAGGCGCCCCTCGCGGGGCCTCAGGCGCCCAGGCTCCTCCACTGGCCGCCCCCGCACCGGGGCTGCTGCTGGCCGCCTGGAGCACGTGGTGCAGGCACTGGCGGCTGCTCTCCCTGCCCCTGCAGGCGCCCCTGGCAGGTGGCCCAGCCTGGGAGGGCCAGGAGGGGGCCCCGCAGCCCAGGCTCCTGAGGACACAGGGCGGGCTAGAGGTGGGCAGCGGCAGGCAGCCCAGGGCCCAGGTCAACCCCTTTTAGCACGGCGTGGCCAAGGGTGCCTGGCACAGGGAGGAGAGGGGGCAGCAGCCACGCACAGGAAGGCTAGACTATCCGTCTCCGGTGCACTGCAGGGTGGCCGTGAAGGGGACGGGGCATGCTTCCACCACCACCTGGTCCCTGACCTCTTCCTAGACAGGAGACCCCCCCAGAGAGCAAGCCACTGGCCAGGGTGACTTAAGGAAGCCCACGGGCTCTCCGGCTCCCTACCTGTGGCACAGAGGGCGACAAAGGTCTGCGCATGCTTGCGGATGATCTGTTTGTTCTCCTCGGCCTCTGGCATTTTGGAGAGGAAGTGTTCGATGAAATCGTGGGGGGTCATGGCAGCCAGGTTCCACTTGAGCTTGTTCACCAGGAGCAGCTCCATTTGCTGCGGATAATAGGGGACAGGCAAGTTACTCCCTGGGGGGGGGGGGGGCGCAGCCCTAGCACCTGGCCTTACATTCTGTTTGCAGACTTGGGATGGGGCAGGAAGGTTGCAAATGTTCGAGGTGCAGAGAGCAGGGCAACGTGTGACCCCAGACCCAAACAGAAAAGGTGAGAGTAAAAAGGCTCCGTCCCACACTGAGAAGGAGACTGCTGGGGACAAAAAGGCCTCCCACCGCCTGGAACCCGCAACTTGTAATCTGCAGTGCAGGCCGCGCGCCGCTAGAGGGCGCGCGCCGCCCACGTTTCGGCACCTGAGGACGCAAATGTGGTGGGAGTTGGGACTCTGGGTGCCCCGCAGGGGTGGAGGCGGAGGGGTTCAGTGTGCAACAACAGAGGCCCCATCGTGTGGACGTTCCCTGGAGGCGCGGGAGACCTGTCCGAGGTGGGTTGGGACTCCTGCCATCTGCACTCCCGCCTCCCCACCGCCAGCGCGGGGTACCGCAGTTAACTGGGCGACAGTGCGATGGGGTCCGCGGTTACCAGCAGCTCGTCGGGTCGGATGGAGTTGTCAGTGTAGATGCACAACTTCTCGGCCGTCAGGGGGATGGTCTCCTTCATCTTGGAGGCCACGAACATGCAGGTGGCCCCCAGCAGCTGCAGGCGGCTCTTCTTCAGGGGCTCCAGCGACAGGAAGCGGTCCAGGTAGTTCATGGCCAGAGGGAAGACCTCCTCCTCGCACTTCTGCTCCTCGCAGACCTGCAGGGGAACCTGGACGTGACCGCCAATGCCGGCCCCCCGCAGTGCGACCCCGCGCCTCTATCCGGCCCGCGTGGGAGGGCGCAGAGGGTAGAGCGGGGAGTGGCAGACGCTTCGCGCGATGCGCTCCCTGCCGCGTGTCCCCAGTGCCCACCCAACATGAAACTGAAAGTCCGCGCGAGGCAGGCGGGGCGGGTACCGTGGGGTGGCGACGAGGGACCCCAGACCCGCCCGGGAGCCACGGGACTACGATAGGGGACACCAGGGCGCAGAGGGGCCACGGCTGCCCCGTGCTGGGCGCCGCGCTCGCCGCCCTGCGAGACACAAAGGTGGCGTCTCAGGCCGCCGCGCCGCATTTCCCCAGACGTCATCTTTTCAAAAAATATTTAAAAATATTTAAAAAATAACTAGGTGCCTAAAACCCCCCTGAAAACGCTCCTCGGGCGGCCCCTGGCACACGCTGGGGGTCGGGAGCTGGTTGCGGGCTCCGAGGAGAGCTCCAGGAATTCAAACTCCGGGACCCCCCTGCCCCCGGCGCGGGCGCTGCTTCCCTCTCGCAAGGGCACCACGCTGCACTTTCAGAAATTATTTAAAAATACTTTCGGGCTCCTGAGGCGTTTGCTGAAGGCCTGAAAATGTGTCCTGGGCCCCCAGCTCGTCCCAGAAAAGTCCCTTAAGCAGAGACTCATGCAGACGGGGGTCAGTCCCGGGCGTCTCGGGAGCCACGCGACCTTTCAGCCCAGCATGCTCTCCAGCCCAGGCTGCCTGCGCGGGGCGTCTCGGGCCCGATCCGTGAACAAAGGGTCCCCTCCCGAGCCGAGTCCCCCCAAAATAGTCACTGAGCATTACTGCGCCTCTCCCGCTGACCGCGAGGCCCCTCACTCCTGTCCCTGCGCCCCGCCGGCCACTCCCCGCCCCCACCCTGCCCCCAATTATTAATAAACACGTTTGCTTTGCAATAAAAGAGCAAAGATGGCGCATAATACTGGCACGAGTGGCCCTTGCATACGTGTCCATGGATATCAATTTAAAAATAAAATCTATGCCCCCTCCCCCCGAGCCGGCGGCTCTGGGCAGCCACAGCCAGAGAGGCGCAGCGGCACTGGGGCGCAGGCGGGGGGCCACAAAGGGCGCCCAGCCTGCACCCTTGCAACCCACGGGGCACCCTGGCACCGGCTTCCCTCGAAGGCACCTCTTCCTGACCGTCCCCCACCAGGAAAGGGAATTTCTAATGCCCCAACCCCCACACCTTCCTTGTTCAAAAATACCCGCAATATCTTATTTATTTTGAAAAGACGGGTTCCTAGCAACACCCCGACAAACTTCAAAGTTGAAGGGGAAGAGAAGGGAGGGAGATGAGGGGGGAAATGTGGGTTTGAGCAACAAGTTGCAGGAAAGTGCTAAGAGAGCAGCGAGAAGCCCCGCACCTCCAGCATCCAGGTGGCCACGATCTTCCGCATGGACGGCAGGATCTCCTTCTGCACACACTTGAAGTAGGACACGGAGGGAGCGCAGGTCTCCTCCGCCTTGAGCATGGCCCTCAGCACTCGGTCGTTGAGGAGGTTGGTGTCGGGGTACGCGCGGCGGATGGACTCCACTTCGCAGCACAGGAGCTGGTGAGCCATGGCGGGGCTCTGCCTGGGCCGCTCGCGAAGGGCTGCGCGTCTGGGTTCGGTCCGCGCTCGGCGCTCGCTCCTGCTGCCCCACGCTCCCTCGCGCTCTTCTGCCCCTAGCCGAGCGCGCTGACTCTGCTGCTCACTGCTACTGCGCCGACAGCCCTCTGGAGGCTCCAGGACTTTGCAACTTCAACAAAACTCCCCAGTAGTCCGTGTGACGTTACTGTTGTTAAGCAGAGATCAAAGCCGGGCAGAGAATGGGACGGGGGGGGGGGAGGAGGGACTGGGGCGGGCACAGGGGGAGGGGGCGCGGGCGCAGCGCGCCGGGAGCAGCGAGGGGCAGAACCCAAAAGCCTGTCCCGCCGCGGAGTTGCCCCCGAAGTTCGGTTTTCATAGAAATGCAAATCGCCCCGCGGCGGCCTTTCTCCCCGCGGGGAAAGAGAGGTGCAGGGGGGCCGTCCTCCCCGAGTGGGTCACCCGGGATTGGGGGGTGGGAGTGGAGGTGGCTCTGTGAAGGAGTACAACTAAGAGAGCGGGCAGGCCACACGCAGCTGGGGGACATCGCGTGGAAGGGGGGCTCTGGGGCGCAGCGACACTGTGTATCCGAGCCGGGAGAATGGGCGCATTTCCGAGAACGCCACGAGGGCACCCACGCGCGGAGAGAGGGCCAAGGAACCCCAGCCTCTATGTCTTCTTTCATTTTCATTAACACGTGTAAATTTCAGGAACCATCTAGCATGCGGGGACGGGGGCAGAGCACACAACGCCGGTGGCGGTTTCATCCCAGAGCACGGGGGTCCTTGCAAGTACCCAAGAGGGCAGCTCTGAGCATTGAAGACTTCAGCCTAGAACGCGCTCGCTCAAAAAATAAAATAAATGCCCGAAAATTCCAGTAACAAGATGGTGGCCAGCATTTCCTTCATCCTGTCCCCGTCTGGGGGATCTGTGGGTTGTCTGCCTACCTTGACCAGTCAGACCTTGCCTGGGTCCCCAGATACCTACCCCCCACAGTGCCTGCAATTTATCCGGGAGAAACACACCTTTGAATGGAAGGCTGAGAAATAGTGGTCTTTGTCCTAACTCATTTTTTAATTAATAAAAAATAACATGCTTGGGAATATTAGTCTCCTCTGCCTGGAAAGAGACCACCGGAAGCTTCCCAACTGGTTTTGCCGGGTGTGGAAGTTCCTTTCCCTTCAGAATTTGCCTTAGGGCTGCATTTGTGAGCGCCAGGGGGCTGGCAAAAGCTAGAACAATTAGAATTTTAAATTTTAGAATGAGTGTAGGGATCTGATGATTTTCAACAAAATCTATACGTGTTCCAGGATGCAGGAAAGGGTCCCTGATATTCCCTGCAAATTTAGAGTTTTTATAAGTTCTGTCTCTTTTGGTACTTTCAAAAATTTAATAAAAGGACATCTTACACATTTTTTTTTTTTTTTTAGTTTTACAACATCTACCCCCACCCCCCAAATTAAAACTGTTCATTTACTTCTGAATGTAGTTTCGTGAATCCGACCGCCGTATCCCCCGACAGTAAAAAGATCAAAAGAAAACGGATGCAAAACCCCCTCTCCCTCGATAGGGTGCCTAGCAAGAGGCGACCCCCACCCCCCTTTCAAGGTCAGTTTCTCTCGCCACCCCTCCCCCGCCGAGAATTAGTGTTACTAATATTCCGGGTCCTAGAGGGCACTGACCCCCGCTCCAGCCCGGGAGGTGGTGGGTGGCCCCGGCAGGGCGCGCCATCCGTGTGTCCCCTCCCCGGGCGCCCACGCTCGCGCTTGGCGCCAGCACCGCGGAGCCTCGGAGCACCAGCCTGCGCACGAGGGCGGCCCGGCAGCTTTTTCATTCATAAAATCCGGACCGGGCGGCTGCCCGGGTGATTTATGGGGCCGCACGCTATCACCGGCGGCGCCCCGTCCCGGGGGGCGAGGGGTCCGCGCCCCGCGTGCGCCCTGGCGCGGCCAGGCCGAGACCAAGGCTCGCGGGCGAGGGGCATCGGGGCATAAAGGGGCTCGCCCACTCCGGCGACACGGGCTCCGGTCCCGAAGGGAGCGTCCCCCACCGCGGGAAAGACGAGGAAACTGGAATTAGCATGAGCCAATCGGGGCGCCGAGTTGTTACTAGGCGGACCGGGCAGATCTCGACGAGGAACTTCGTTGATTTCCAGGCTCAGGGACAGGCGCAAAAGTGCAAGCCTCACCGGCGAGCGAAAACTGCCGTCCAGGAACCCGCGGGGGAGGCGCTGGAATTTGGGGCACGGCCGGGAGCGCCAGCAGCCCAGCCCCCTACACGGGGCACTCTGCTAGGCGAGCTCTGAAACCCGCGAAGGGTCCACCAGCTCCTGGTCCCTGAAGGCCATTACATAAAGAAGTGCAGAGGAAGCACTTTGATTTTGATTTTTTTAAGGAGAAAAACCAACTTAAAAAAACTTTTCTGTAGCAATTTAATTTTGCACTGTCTTTTTAAAACCCACCGCGAAGCAGGAACTACGAATTCTGGGCTCATTTAAAGTGCTCTGCGCTAATTTCTTGGTGACCATTTGGAGACAAAGGGCAAGTGACCCAGTCGGAAGGGAACCACGTTGGCTGGAAAGAAAACCCAAAATTAACTTAAATCACCTTCCTGCTTTCCTCCCTGCCCCCCCCCTCGGTAGCCAAGGCCCGGAGGAGGGTCGCCGGGAGAGGGCGAATTCCGCCGCAGGCGCGTGTTTGCCACCGTCCCTGGCTGTGGGAACCTTCATTCAAGCGGGGGAAGGGAGCGCGCTCATTCAGGAACCCGCGCGGCCCAGACCCCAGGACGTTACGCGGCTGCGCGCCGCCGGGATGGGGGCTTTGGGGAGGGTGTCCGCCCAGCGCAGAGCTTCCGCCGGGATAGAGCTCCCGCCCCCGCCCCTGGGGAGAGGCCGGGAGGTGAGCGGGCGCACCCGGGTGGGGTCACCTGGAGCCGCATACCTGGCGGCAACTTGAAAGGCCTTGGCTCCTGCCCTGCGAGTTTGCCGTTGTTAAGCCCTTAAGTCTCCCAGGAAGACGCTTCCGAATGCCTGCCCAGGTTCCGGGGGCGCTGGGGCTCCCCTTCCCCCACATGTCTACTTTGGGGGCGCGCAGGGCGGCCCACGTGTTGTGGCAGCTCCTCCGGGACTGGGAGGCGCTGCTCCTGGGTGCCCCAAAGCCGTGGGCGGGCGGGGGCCAACTCCAGACTGGATGCCCACCCGGGACAGCCACGTGGGAACCCTGGGGACTGCATCCCCGCCGCCCTCTGGCGCAGACTCGCATTTCCGCCTCTGATCAGTTAATTTGAGCCGCACACAGACTACCCTGTCCCCAGCGTCCCGGCGCGGCCCGGCAGGCTGCGGGGAGACACCCCTCCCCCGGCTGCGGGCCGCGGCGAGGTGTGCGCGGTACAAGGCAAGCCCCTCGGGCAAGGTGGGCTCGGCTCTAGTGGCAGCTGGGATCCCCGTTGGGTGGCGAATGAAGATTCCAACTGCTCGACCCCACCCCCTAAAACGCAAGCCCAGCGTCCGGAGCAATAGAAACCCCAAAGTCCCTAAGAGACGCCTTCCGCGGGCCCGCCTTGGACCAGCAGTGGGGAGGGGGCGCGCAGATGGAGAAGAAAGTTACCGCCACCCCAGGCCAAAAAGTAAAAAAGTCTGGCGGGATGGGGTAATGGCCTCTGAGGCCACGTCCGGCCCTGGCTTCTCGTGGGTCAAGCAGGGCTGCTGCCCACCCGAAGCTCAGCCGACTCAGCACCAAACGAAGGTGCGGGCCGCCGCTGCGGGGCTTCCGGGGGAAGGCCCCGCGCCGAGACCCGGGGGGCTTCCTGGGCGCTCCCACTCGCCCCTCCCAGAAGACGGTCTGCGCGGAGGCTGGGCCTCGGCGCCCCTGCCTGCTGGCGCGAAGCCCGGGGGGGGGGGCGGGGGTCCGTCCTTCCGCAGACCTGGGGGTGGGAGGAGGGCGCGGGGCTTTTTGTGCGGAGCCTACGAATTCTGGGCCTCCGCACACCGGCCGAGGAAGGAACCGGAGGGGAAACGGTCCCCAGGTTTGGGAACGAGGTCGCCTGCCCAGCGCCCGCCCCCTGCCCGGATCCCTCGGGCCCCTCCACGTGGGCTGAAGGCGGAGGCGCGTTCAGACCCCAGGCCGAGTCCGGGGCCGCGAGCCGCGCTGGGCCTGGCTCCCCGCTGGGGTGTGGGTGCGGGGCTCTTTCGCCGGGGGAGGGGGAGGAGGCGCGAGCGCGCGCTGTGGGACCCGCGGTCGAGCGCCGCGCGAGGCCGCGCCGTGCATTCCGCGCATTCCCGCCCGGCCTGGGTTCCGCCGCCACGTGGTGGCCCTGCGCTCCGCGCTTACCGTAAAGCCTGGAGACGGTGCGCACCTCGGCTTCCCAGCGTGAGAGGAGGACCGCCCCGGTACCCACCTGGCTGCGCCGTCCCGCCCCAGTGCAGAACCCGCGCAGGCTCGGGCGTGCAGTAGGTTTAGGTAACTAGAAGAGCTGAACTGCCGTGAAGTCCAGCAGGAAGGAGGGTGGCCAGCGCCCCTACCCCCCGCCCCCGGTGTGTGCAATGGTGGGGGGCTGCCCAGCTCTGAAACCCCACAGAACCGGACAGGGAACCGTCATGCCTTGTCAGCAGCCTTAGAGGCTGGAAAGGAGTCGCAGCCTTCCCGTTGGTCTTCTTCCTTTTCCCCGATTATTCACAATCAGTGGTTCAGTCCAAGGGGAAGGGGGTCTGGAAGGTGCTTAGCAAACAGTCCATAACATGGTTACAACTGATTTTTAAAAAATAGATTCTGAAGGGTCTCTTTTTTGAGGTCAGTTTAGTCAAGATTCAGCGCCCTCAGGAGTCCTGAGCTGTCACCTGGAACAGGATTGTTGTCTGCCTGGGGGAACTCTGGGGTAATGGGGCCACCAGGGTCCTCCCTGGGTTGTGACACCCCCTGCAAGCTTGGATGGGTCTGGAGGAATTTTGAGAACCCTCCTGGGCCCTCTCTCCAAATCCATGCTTGAACAGAGGGCTCCCTCACACTCACACGAGGCAGGACGGGCCTCCGTCCCTGAGGGCCCCCAGTGTCCCCAGTCTAAGGGAAGCACAGCAGGCCCATCTCTTGGGGACGTTCCACCCAGCTCCATGTCCTCTCCCAGGGGGTTGACCAATGGTCCACTGTTTTTATGCAGTTGACGATGAAACTGAGGCACAGAGGGGCTAGGCACCCTGTCCAGGTTGGCGATGACAGTGGCCTTTCAGAGCCCACAGTCCTGGGCAGGAAGCCGCAGCCCTCCACGTCATGGCTCCTCCGAGACGCTGGGGGGGCTGACTTAGGCTTGCAAGACTCCCTGCCGAGCCAAGCCTTCTTCTGCAGGATGTCAGGAAGTTGGCGACCATATGTAGGAAACAGAACCAGAGGGTCCCCCAGGCCTCCACCTGCCAGGGCCCGAGAGGCAAATGTCCATCCCACCTTGAAGTGGGATGTGGGCCTTCCCTGGCGAGCCCACAGGGAGGGGGATCAAGGTACCACGCGGGAAGCCGGGCAGAGCCACTGGCCGGGCCTCATTCTCGCCTGTGTTCTCATGCAGAGCCAAGGCCTGGTGCTGTGTGGAATTAATTAAATGTTTCAATTCATATTCAGACAGGGCATTTTTCAGATGACTCTGTGCTGAATCAGCTGGCTTCTCCGAGCCTCCAGCCGTTCACGCCCGCCCGCGGTGGGACTTAAACTGCAGAGAAACTGAGGTTGAAGTAAGCCCCCCAGTCACCCGCCCTCGGGCTTCCTCCTCCACTCTCCCTCTCCTTGCCCTGCAAAAGGGGGACAGGATTTGATCTTAAAAAGACAGACAGACGGCGGTACCGATGAGGGCCCAGAAGTCAGCGCAGGGGTGAGGGGAGAGGTCTGAGGGAGCCTTCTGCTGGGCCACTGGTGGGATCTCTGCCCAGGACGGTCACCCCATTTCCCAGCCATTCTGCTCGCGCAAAGGGGGACAGTCACCGGTGAAGTGGGCCAGAGGTGGGGTCAGCAAGACGGGAGGGGACGGGGGAGGCAAAGAGCCGCCTGGCCAAGCCAGGGCTGGGACCCCTCCCTCCAGGCGCCTCGCCCTGTGTGTCCCTGCAGCAAGGCGGGGAGTCGCCGTCGGACCCCCGGGAGTGAGGCCGCTGGACCCACCAGCCTGGTGGGGGCCCCTGTCCCCCGACTCCCTGCTCCACCTTTGTTGCCCCTTTGGACTCCGGCCACCTGCTAGCCCACAGACAGAGCTGGATGGCCGTCCGGGAGGCCTTGAGGCAGGACGGCCTGCCGTCTGTCCGTCAGCTCCCGGGGACAGGGCCCTGTCTGGGCTCTCAGGAGCCCCTCAGCAGAGCGTGATGTCATTGCGTCCCAGCCTGCAGGCAGCGGGGGTGGGGTGGGGGGAGGACCCCCTGGAGATGTGACTGAGGCCTGTCAGGAGGAGACCTGGGTCCGGGCCCTGTCCTGTGGGCATGTCCAGCGGGTGTCAGGACACAGAGCGGAGCGCCCCAAGGAGACTGGGATCTGAAGTGCGTCCCTGTGGTGTCTCCCTTCGCACGTGGCCTGAGGGGGACTCGCCCACACCAAGGAGGAGCGGGTGGGGGGAGCCCAGGTTGTCCTTCTTGGTCACAGGACAGGGGGGAGTGTCCTGTGTCTGCTGTAGCCATGCCCCAGGCGGGGGCTGAGGATGGCAGATTCCAAACAGGCTCACCTGGGCCCCTCCCTCCGGGGTCCAGGAAGGCAGGTCCAGCCTCTGCTGGCCCCTCTGCTGGCGTCCCTTCCTGTGGCGGCCTCATCCAGTCTCTGCCTCCATGGTCGCTGTGGCTCCTCTTCAGTCTCTCAGAGGGACATGAGGTCACCCTCGTGGGCTCTGGGGGCCGCCCCTCAACCTCACAGCTGGAGAAAGGGACGCGCTTCGTCACAGCCAGGAACGGGCCACCAGATCCTGTCCGTGCCGAGGCCTTGCTCCGTGCCCCCCCCACTTAGGGCTCCGCGGCAGGGGACAGGGTCCCGGATACACTGAGGTCTGCCTGTCCTCCAGGGGCTTCTGTTGGGGCCTGAGAGACGCGACTGGCAAGGCTTCTGCAGAGGAAAGCTCGGGACAAGGTGGCCAGCACCTGCCGCAGGTGACCTGTGTCGGTCCGTTCTGCTGCCTCCCAGGGGCAGGTGGGCAGAAGTGAGGGGTGGCACGGCTGCTACCACTTGTGGGCCTCTGCTTCTCTGTCCTCAGCCTCTCACCTGTGCAATGGGGTGATGACGGCGTTGGCCTCCCACGTCCCTCCGAGTCGGAGGCAGTGGGCAGGTGGTGTGCCCGGTGCCTGTGAACCCCGCTCTCTGGGACTTGTGCTTCCTCCCAGTCCCGCACTCTGAACCTGCGCAGGTGGAATGGAGGCCCAGTGGGGAGTCCTGCCAACTGTCTCCTCAGTGGGATCAATCAGAGGCCAGCAGACCAGCGGCCGCCTGCGGTCAGCGTGAAATCCTGCCTCGCCAGTTCAGCGCGCTGCTGGCCCGATGTCCCTGCGTCTTCCCAGGTACCCCGTTCCTTCTCTCCTTCCAGGGTCTCCTGAGTAGGCAGGGGCTTGCAGCCACAAGAGGGAGGCCACTGGAGGTCAGCGTGGGTGGGGTGCCCAGCTTGGCATCGGCCTGCCACCCAGGTCCCACACATGGCTCACGGTCATAGCAGCCCCTGGGACAGAAGAGACAAAGGTGAGGTTGGGGGAGCTCAGACCACCAGGAGGGAGGCACGGGAGGAAGGAGGCAGTTAGGAGTCTGCTCTGGGCAGCAGCCCCGTCCCTCCCCGAGGAATGCGGGTGGTACTGACCACCCGGGCCACAGACCACCTGGCCAGCTCTCTCCCAGACTCAACCTCACTCCCCACAGCATCTCATCTAACTGTGGGAGCAGCCTCCAAAGGAGCAGCCTCCACGGGGAGTCACAATCCTGTTTTACAGAGGAGGAAATTAAGGCCCAAGGTCACTGAGATGCAGAGGAGCAGGACAGCGTCCAGCTCTCTCCTACACAGAGGAGGGAGAGTGAGTCGCCAGGCACCTTCCGGAAAGCCCCCAAGATGCAGTTCACCGAACACACAGTTGGCCTGCACAGTGTGCAGTCCAGTGGCTTTTGGCACGTGACAGTGACAACGTTCCACCGCCGCCGCCGTCTCATTTAAGAACACTGTCTTCTTCCCAGGTACTCGCCTGGTCCTTACAGCCCCTGGCCACCGCTGATCTGCTTCTGGCCCTGTGTCCTGGACACTTGGTATAAACGGAGTCAGAAAGCGTGTGGTCTCTTGCCTGATTTCTTTCCTTTAGTAAAAGGTTTTCAAGATTCATCCACATTGTGGTGTTTATTGGTACCTCGTGCCTTTTCATGGCTGAATAGTGCTCCATGGTGTGGGCGGACCACCTTGAGTTTATCTGTTCACTCCCTGGAGGGCACTCGGGGTGTGTGTGGCCGTAGGACGCAGGTGTGCAAGTGCTTCTGTGGACGCCTGTTTTCCTTCCCTGGGTGCACAGGGTCCACATTAGTGTGGATCACTCGAGAGTGTGTTGTGGGGGCTTGAGCTCCCTGGGCCTGGACCCCAGGGAGACCTTGGTCTTTCGAGAGGACTTCCTGGCTCTCTCCCTCCAGCCCGGTCCTCCCCTGCCACGGTCCTTTCTCTCCCTCTTGCTCACGCTGCTGAAGTCTGCAGACAGACAGCTCTGCAGGAGAAACCGGGTCAGAGCCGGGATACTCAGGGGTTGGCACGGCCCTGGCACCCGTGAGGCCCTGGTCTCCATCCCCGGCACCATAGAGTGATCCAGAGAGAGAAGGGACTTGATTATTGCTGTGACATTAGCTGTGACAGGGTGGCGCTGTCCTACCTAGCGGACGGGTTGGTGCACCCAGCTGTGAGCCGATGGTGCGGATCTGTGAGGGGTCAGGTCCGATGGTCACTGGACAACCTGCACCTCTGTCCCCCAGAAGAGACCTGGGGTTCTGGGCTACGCAGGCAGCCTCCTCCTCCGCAGGCAGCCTCCTCCGCCTGCAGCCTCCTCACCCCACCGCTGGCGGGCTCACCCCGGGGCTGCCTGTGTGGTTTCTCTCCCTACCTCCTGCTGCTCCCCTAGAGGCACTGATAATCTGGTCCAGTGGGCACCAGGAAACCAAAGAAATTCTTAACCTCCTCTCCTCTGTTGCGTTCCCAGTGGCAGGGACCTCCGCCTCCTCTTTCACCAAGGGGCCAAACTGCCGTCTGCCCCATCTTGCCAGCTCCTGGGGTTTCCTCTCAGCACAGGTGTGCCAGGCAGCTCTCTGTCACTGTAACAAAATACCCGAAACAACCGCCTTATAAAGAGCAAAGGTTTATTTTGACCCAGTTTTGGAGGGTTCCGTCCAGCTGGGTGGTCCTGTGGTGGCGAACCATGGCAGAAGGTGAGAGACCAGGAGGGGTCACACCAGCTGCTCCAGGCCACACCCCCACTTGCTGAAGGACCTCCCACCTCTCTTAAAGCTGCACCACCTCTGGTGACACTGAGCTGGGAGCAGGCCTTAACATGGGAGCGTTGGGGACATCACATTGTACCCTGTGGTGCAGCGTGACCCCTGCTCACTGAGGCTTCACTCCAGAGGACGGACGGTCACCCCTGAGCAGCCCGCCCCGTGACGTGGCAGGGTGTGCCAGAGCGCGGGAGCAGGAGGGGCGGCCTCTGACCTCTGCCTGCCGGACACCTCTGGGAGGAGGGTGGCGTGTGTCAGGCACGGCTGTGACAGACCACTCCACACAGCACGGGGGCTGCTGTCCTCGGGGGTGCCCAGGAGGAGGCCAGGCAACACGCACACACGCACACACAACCTCTGTCTGCACATGCACGCCTGCACACACGCACACACACACGCACACACAACCTCTGTCTATACACATGCACACCTGCACACACACACACACACACGCACACACAACCTCTGTCTATACACATGCACACCTGCACACCTGCACACACGCACACAGACACGCACACACAACCTCTGTCTATGCACATGCACGCCTGCACACACGCACACACACACGCACACACAACCTCTGTCTATACACATCACACACATGCACACCTGCACACACGCACACAGACACGCACACACAACCTCTGTCTATACACATCACACACATGCACACCTGCACACATGCACACAGACACGCACACACAACCTCTGTCTATACACATGCACGCCTGCACACACGCACACACACACACGCACATACAACCTCTGTCTATACACATGCACACCTGCACACCTGCACACACGCACACAGACACGCACACACAACCTCTGTCTATACGCATCACACACACGCACACCTGCACACACGCACACAGACAACAACCTCTTTCTATACACATCACACACATGCACACCTGCACACACGCACACACACACAACCTCTGTCTATGCACATCACACACATGCACACCTGCACACACACACACACAACCTCTGTCTATGCACATCACACACATGCACACCTGCACACACGCACACACACAACAACCTCTTTCTATACACATCACACACATGCACACCTGCACACACACATGCACACACACAACCTCTGTCTATGCACATCACACACATGCACACCTGCACACACACACACAACAACCTCTTTCTATACACATCACGCACATGCACACCTGCACACACACATGCACACACACAACCTCTGTCTATACACATCACACACATGCACACCTGCACACACACGCACACACACAGAACCTCTGTCTATACACATCACACACATGCACACCTGCACACATACGCACACACACAACAACCTGTCTATGCACATCACACACATGCACACCTGCACACACGCACACACACACACAACCTCTGTCTATACACATCACACAGATGCACACCTGCACACACACACACACAACCTCTGTCTATGCACATCACACACATGCACACCTGCACACACGCACACACACACAACCTCTGTTTATACACATCACACACATGCACACCTGCACACACGCACACATACACAACCTCTGTCTATGCACATCACACACATGCACACCTGCACACACGCACACACACAACAACCTCTTTCTATACACATCACACACATGCACACCTGCACACACACATGCACACACACAACCTCTGTCTATGCACATCACACACATGCACACCTGCACACACGCACACATACACAACCTCTGTCTATGCACATCACACACATGCACACCTGCACACACGCACACACACAACAACCTCTTTCTATACACATCACACACATGCACACCTGCACACACATGCACACACACAGAACCTCTGTCTATACACATCACACACATGCACACCTGCACACATACGCACACACACAACAACCTCTGTCTATGCACATCACACACATGCACACCTGCACACACGCACACACACATACACACCAACCTCTGTCTATACACATCACACACATGCACACCTGCACACACGCACACACAACCTCTGTCTATACACATCACACACATGCACACCTGCACACATGCACACACACACACACACACCAACCTCTGTCTATACACATCACACAGATGCACACCTGCACACACACACACACACACAAAACCTCTGTCTATACACATCACACACATGCACACCTGCACACACATGCACACACACAAACAACCTCTGGCTGTACACATCACACAATGCACACCTGCACACACACACACACACCAACCGCTGTTTATACACATCACACACATGCATACCTACACACATGCACACACACACACATAAACAACCTCTGTACACATCACACACATGCACACCTGCACACACGCACACAAGCATGCCTAAACACACACACCACACACCGAAGCATGTGTACACAGAATATACACGTATGAACACGTGCATACCTGTAGACACGTGACACACACTCATACACCCCCTAACACAGCGTGCTACACTCACATGCATGTCTGGACACACAAACACACCCACACACACCATGCACAACACACACTCAAACCCATACACACAGCCCACATGTAAACACGGGAGCTGGCCTTGTGGCCGGGTGGCACTGACCCTGGGGATCAGCGGGAGCTGCAGGCGGGTCATTCTTGGTCCACTGGGGGCTGGAGATGGGTCCACTGCAGCTTAGAGCTCCAGGTCCCCCCCAGGCCCCTGGGTCTCCCCCAGGCCCCTGGGTCTCCCCCAGGCCCTTGGGTCACAGGCTGGGGCCCCAGGGGGTGCTCTTGGGAGGTGGTGCAGCTTTAGGAGGTGCACCCTGGGGGTCCTCAGGTGTGGGTCAAGCCCCTAAAGGCAACTGTGGGGCCCTGGGCTCCTCCTCTTTTGCTTCCTCACCTTGAGGGTCCACAGTTGGTGGTGCCATGTGCCACCTGCCTTGGCCACCCACACCTCACCCAAGTGCAAAGCAGTGAGGTCACTGAACTGAACAGAAACCTCCAAGACTGTGAGTCACAATAACCCTTTGTCTTTATAAGTTAATTATCTCAGGTGTTTTGTTACAGTGATGGAGAACTGTCTTCTTCACTCTCGTGGCAGGTGTATGTGTGGGTGCTGTGCATCTTTTGTTGGATTTCTTCCTAAATATTTGATGTTCTTGAAGCCAGAACTAGAAAGGCAGGCAGTGTAGACAGGTAAGTTGAGTCAGGTTAGATCAAGGAGGCCAATTTTGAGTGAGTCCAGAAAGATGGAAACTCCCCTGAGGGATTGAAATGTTCATTCCTGGGAGCCCTTCCTCCACCCTGATCCAGACCCTGCCCCTGCCTGTTGCTGAGGTCACCTGTCCCAAGAGGGCCCCTCCCTACTGGGAGTCCTGAAGCTGTGGATGACTGTGTCCAGGGCTGTCCACCCTGCCCTTCCCCCTACCTTTAGCCACCCCACCAGCACTTCCTAGGCCCAGTCACACCCACAGGAAGGAGGAGAGCAGGAGGACAAAGGACCCCAGGACAGATAGAGAGGGCAGCCTCCCTTCTTGGCACACCAGGGTACAGCTGTGGCCCCTCTCCCTCCAGGAGGAGTCTGTGTTAGGAGTCCAGTGCTTTTTTAATAAACCCTGCTTTATGTCCTTGCCTCTGTGTGATGCTCTAAGGTTCAGACTTCAACACGGGGGTGGGGGGAGCAGGGCGCGTCACCAGTAACCCGCGATGTCATCCCGATGTCACCAGATCGTATCCTTTACCTGGCTCAGCTTTTTTGAACAAGATTCTGAATTGGGAGCTGGTGGTGGCAGAAACCCGAGAGGGGCAGCAAGTCCCGTCCGGTGTGGGGCAGGGAGGGCCGGGCCGGGCGGCAGGACTGCGGAGCTGCCGTGGGTTCCACAGTGTGGTGGCCCAGCCACGGCAGAGGGGTCCTGCAGGGTCTGCCCGTGTGGGGGAGCAGGCGGCCCCCTGGCAGAGGGACGTGTGCTGGGCCTGGCTGTGACTCACCGCGTCCCTGTTCCTGCACCCGTTTCCCGTCTCTGCGCACACTGCCACCTGTATGCCATCAAGAGTCACCCTGCAGCGAGCGACCCCAGGTCCCCGCAGAGGGAAGTGGCATGTGAGGGGACGTCCACAGCCTGCAGAAATAGTAAGCCAGAAGGGCCAGGTGCGAAGTGCCCGCCCACCATGAGCCCTGAGCCCCGCCAGAGGAGTGAGCCTTGGTGGAAGGGCCGGGGCACAGCGTGAGGAGCGGGGCCCCGGGGGCGAAGGAGGGGACCCCGCTTCTGTGCCCTGTGCTCCCTCCCGAGTGAATGTTACCTAGGACTAGAAAGCCCCGCCAGGAACCCCGCCAAGAGGGACAGTCCCCAGCTCCCCGGCCGCTGTCCTGGAGTGGAACCCTGTGGTTTAGCAGGCAGTCGCCACACCGGCGGTCCCCTGTCATGGGGGGCACTGACCAGGTCCCCATTGGCAGGGACCTGCGTCCTCACAGGACCTTGCTTCCAGCCAACCGGGAGGGGATGGGCGGCTGGAGTCCAGGGAGGGGGAGTGGGCTGTCCCCCACCAAGGCAGGCGGGACGTGAGGTCACCGGTGGTGAGCACAGGAGGCGGAGGCTGCGTCCCAAGATGCCGCGCGGGCTTCGGCCTCCGACCACGAGGATGCAGAGGCCAGAGCTCAACCCGGGCAGCGCGACAGTGGCCGGGGTGGGGCGAGGAGGGCAGAGCCGTGGGCCAGGCCAGCCTGGCCGCAGGGGAGGGACTGGAGAGGGACCTGGGCCAGTGGCTGAAGTGGCGGGAAAATCCAGGAGGAAAATGCCGATGGGGGGGGCGCTGGGACCGGTCCCTGGGGCCTGGGCCCTGGGGGCAGGAGGTTCGCACACGTGAATGGACGATTTGGGAGAGTCCGAGGCCGTTGGGGCTGGACGGGGAGCTCGCGGGAGGCCGAGGACCCACTGGAGGAAAGGGTTGAAGTAGGACCCGCCACAGCAACAGGGACAGCAGGGGACAAAGGAGGCCCAGCCAACGTCCATGAGAAAGGGGAGACGGTCTCTCGCGTGGCCGTGGGGATCCTGCCGTCCGCCCCTCTGTGGGCCTCCCCTTCCGTGTGGCCTGGCTCAGGGGAAGTGGTGGGAGGCCCTTCTGGGGTCAGGCTGGCCCTGCTGGCCCGCCTGGTGCCGCTGCGATGTGGCAGGGACGCTGTGGACGGTTCACGTGGGACGTCCCTGGCCAGCACCCAGTGAGGTGGCTGCAGCCCCAGGGCCCTGTGTGCAGCCTGTGAGACACCCAGAGCCCAGGGCCAGCGGCCCCTCGTCCAGCGCCACATGGACCATGCCATCCCAGAAGGTGCTGTTTTCGGCCACTGGACGCTGGGCAGCTTTGTGACCCAGCGACAGAGAGCGGACACAAAGGGAGGTGACCTTCTGCCCCTTTCTAAGCCCACTTTGGGGCCCGCCCCCGGTCTGCCTCTGGCCTGCCACCCCTGGCTGCCCCACCTGGACACTGCCCTCCGCCTGCTCCTCTGGGCTGTCCTCTGGGGGCTGCAAGTCACGGCCTGCACCTCTGCCCGTGAGCGGCAGGCTCTGGGGATGGGGCTGGTCCCGCTGTGTCCTCTACCCTGCACCTGGGGACCTGTCCCACAATTGGGTGTCAGTGCCCCGTTCTCTGAGGACAGTCTGAAACAACTCCCTCGCTCCTGGAGACCCTCTTCCCCGGTTGCCCTGCTCTGCCGAGCTCCCCGCCTCTGTCCAAGGCACCGGGTCCCCAGGTGCGTTGTGCTTTGGCTGTCTATGCCCTCGGGGCTCTGGGGAGGAGGGAGCCCAGGGCTGGCGGCTCAGCTCTGGCCTCCCTGTGGACAGGCCGGCGGCTGAGTCTGGAAGCCAGGCGGGAGCGCAGAGCCCAGGCGTCGTGAGGTCCAGGGGCTGGTGGCCGTCCACCTCTGGCGGACGGGCCAGGACCAGGGTTCGGGAAGGCAGCCCGTCGGCCCCACCGCCCGGAGGCCAGGGCCACTTCCCCTGCGCTCTGCCTATGCCCTTTGGTTGCTCTGGGTCTTTGCCCTGGAGCCCGGCTGGCAGTGCCCAGGGCCCCTCCAGAGAGCAGGGAAACCAGGGGGAGACTGCCGCCCCTGTGCCAAACTGGGAGGTGGGCGCAGTCCGCGGGAGCTGCCGCAGGCCCACGCGGCCGGTCAAGGAAGCTGGCCTTGGGGTCTTCAGCAAGAGGCCTCTGATTGGAGGAGGCTGTTGTGGCTTTGGCTGTAGTGTGTGTGCAAGGGATTGGGCGCAGGTAAGGTGACCAGCCGGCCAGCCTCTGTTGGTGACCGGACGTGGGGAGGGCCAGCTGCCCGCAGTAGCCGTCACAGTGGCTCTGCAAACACTCCGCCCACCTGCAGGGCCCGGAGGGCTGAGCCTTCAGAGCCAGGGAGAGGGGCCCTTTAGGGCCAGATTCGGAAGTCTGGAAACAGAAGCCTTGGCCTTGCTGACCAGCCGCGGCAAAGCGCCCTGCAGTGGAGTCCCCTCGCCGGCCTGGATGCATGCGCCAGAGGCTCGGAGGCAGGAGGGAGGGCGCCGACTCACCTGGGGTCCCGCGGGCCCGGGCTCTGCTGGAGACGGCTTGGGCGGGGAAGGGACAGAGGCCTGATCCCCAGGCCACCCGAGGCCACCCGAGGCCACCCGAGGCCGTGTTGGCCGAGGAACCTCCGCATGCTCAGGGCCGCTCCGGCCCTGGGACTGGGACTCAGGGCTCTTGGTGGCCCGTCCCCACCGTGTGCCTCTCTCGCCTCCTCGGTTTCCAGGACCAGACCCCTGAGAAGGCCGCGAGTGACTGGAACGTGGGCTCCCAACAGCTGCTCATGCAGCGGCCAACGAGAAGAGTTCGCCTCCAGGAGACTGTCCCTTGGCGGGGGAGTCCGGCTGCTCTGGCCTTATCTGTCGTCCACTGCCGTGGTCTGGGGCCCCAGAGCCGTCGGCGAAGTGACCGTAAGGAAGGTCCTGAGGTCAGGTGAATGGGGCGCCTGCCGCGTGTCCCGGAGAGTCACCGTGAGCGCGGCCCGACAGAGGCACAGGGAAGCCCTGCGGCGGGCGCAGCGTGTTCGGACCCGATGCCCCTTTTAATGCAGTGTCTGTCGACGTCCTTTGGAAGCTTCCAGAAATCCGACTTGGGAAACGCTGCCCCGGCACAAGTTTCCAAAGTTATGTAAGAGGGTATGAACAGCCCGTCCTCCCCGCAACAGGAACAGGAAAAGGCCTTGCTGGGGGGGGGGGCCAGAAACAAAGCCAAACCACAGCCCGGCCCCCGCGGTGCTGCCCTCCGTCCCCACCGCCCCCAGCACAGGGCCCCCTCGAGGTCCGCGAGGTGACAGGTGCCCTTCGTGCTGTCCTGAGTCACCTTCCGTCCATGGCTGGTGAAGCTGCCTCTTCCCGCGTGCGGATGCGCTTCCTGGATCTCCTGGCACTTGCCCTGCACCAGCTTCTTCTCTAGTCACCTATGAACTTGAACCTGGAAGTGGAGCTCGTGGCGATTCTCATGTGGGTGGAGAGGGGTGCTGGGGATTGAGCCAGGGACTCCACCACTGAGCCACGTCCCAGCCCTTTTGTTTTTTATTTCGAGACAGGGTCTTGCTAAGTTGCTGAGGCTGGCCTCAACTTGCCATCCTCCTGCCTCAGCCTCCAGGGTCACTGGAACTTCAGGCGTGCGCCACCGTGCCCACAGGAGTTACCTTTTTATGGATGTTCGTTGCCCTTTTTTCTCTCTCTTGTTTTGCTCTCTGAGTGACTGTGTAAGAGTTTAAGATTGTTTTTATAACACCCCCACGTTTGTCTCCAATGCTTCTATTCATTTAGCCCACCCGTTGCCGTCCCACGGACGGGGAGACGCCACTGTATTTCCTCCTAGCTTGTTAAAACACAACTGAAAATAAAAAGAATAAAGCAACAGAAAATACAGAGGAGAAAGCATGTGCAGATGGGAGCTCAGTAGGTCTTTCCAGACTTTGCCGACGCGTTCCTACGGCACATTTCCACAGGATGCTCGGGCTCGGAGCGGGGAGTGTGGCGGGCGGTCACGGTCAACGGCCGCGAGTCCTGCACTTGAAGATCGCAAGAGTCTCAAGTGTTCTCACCACAAGGGAAAAGGTCGTGGCTCTGCGAGGTGGCGGGGCGCTCGCCGGCTCCTGTGGGTGGTCATTTCGCCACGGGCGTGGGTATGGAGCCTCCGTGGTCCTCCGTGGTCCTGCACACAGATCGCAGGTGTCAGTCGGAGCTCAGCGGAGCCCGGTGCGTTTTCGAGTGAACCTTTCCGAGTCGGGTGGATTCTGTTATGGTCAGAGTGGTTTTTAAATTTGTTCGATGATTTATTCGATAAAATTTTCATTGAGTGCCCGCTGGCCGGGAGGCTCTGCTCTGGTCAAAGGCCGTGGACAGCACTTGAGTGTTTCGTACGCTTGGCTGTTAATGGCTCTAGGACTTCCTGGCACCCGTGGTTCCGGGTCGCCCAGCGGCACCTCTGCACAGAGGCCCGGCCTCTGGAGGAAAGAGGTCCTGCTGCCACCCTGGCTGGGGGCTGGCCCCCGGTTTCCCGGGGCTCACTGAGAGCTGAGTCTGCCTTCAGGTGGCTTTTCTATTTCCAAACCCCGAACCACTGTGAATCCGAGACTGCGGTCTATGTGACGTCCTCAGGCCAGTGTCACTGTGGACGCAGGCGGCCAGCGGGCAGGGACAGGTGCTCCCCACCTGCACCCTTCCCCCACGGCCCTTCTTCTAACTTCCTCATGAGGCATTTGGGGGCTTCCCAATTGACTTACCACATTCCCACCAGAAACACCAACTGGAAAGAAAAAGGGCCGACCTCCGCTCCCCGTGAGCGTGGGCAGACATGGCCCTGGAGAAGGCCGGCCCCTGCGGGCTCCTGGGCTGCTGTTCTCCTTGTGCGGGTTCCAGCTGTGCGGGATTCAACAGGTCGGTTGCAAACATCCCAAATGCCCAGCGATTTCTTTTTTCAGATCTCTGTCTTTAGTTGTAGATGGACACACTGCCCTTATCTATTCATCCTCACGGGGTGCTGAGGATGGAGCTCAGGGCCTGCGCATGCTGGGCCAGCGCTCGGGCAGCCTGAGCAGGTCCTGGGGGGACGCCCCCAGCAGCCCTCAGCGATTCCTCGGGCGCCGCCTTCCTGAGGGTCAGGGCAGAGTTCCGGGTTTTTCCCTGGGTCGGCCTCTATGTCTCCATTACTTGGTTTTGAGCATGAATAGGTCCCAGGACCCCTGTGGCTTCCTGGGTTTGCAATCATGAGACCACAGGACCGGGGCCGAGGGTCTCCTCCTCCTGTTACCATCTGTCATTTCTTTTTTCCTATTAGATGGCTTTTGCCGGTGACCTGGTGACCAGGTGGGGTGTGTCAGAGTGACCCAGACCTTTTCATGCTAAGGACTTTCTACTTCTTGGCAATAGTGGCTTGGTTTTTGATGGATGCTTTGGCCATGCGTAGAACAAAACCTGCCACATGTAGCTTGGGATAGTGGATTTTTTCCCAAACGTCTCCTTAACATTATTTGTTCGTTTGTTTCACCCAGGGACTGAACCCAGGGGTGCTTAACCACTGAGCCACACTCCCAGCCCTTTTTATTTATTTATTTTGACATCAGTGGCTCACTCAGTTGCTTAGGGTTTTGCCAAGTGCTGAGGCTGGCCTTGCACTTGCCATCCTCCTGCCTCAGCCTCCGGACCCACTGGGATCATGGGTGTGTGCCACTGTGCCTGGCCTGCTTGACGTTTACTGACATTGGCTCTTATTTGTTCCAGTGCTGGGGACGGAACGCAGGCCCGGGGCGCGCTAGGCCCGTGCTGACCCTGAGCGCGCCACCCCGATTGCCCGCGTAGAGCCACCTGACGTCTTTTGGGGCCGGCCCTGCTCGGTTGCTGTGCACACTTTTTATTTATTGATCTATTTCAAAGCCCGAGCGCCTCTCCTTCTCTGCTGGTATTTGGAGTTTTTTAAGTAAACGCTCCAGTTTGGAGTGAGGGGGGACTGCGGGGGACTGCAGGGTTCTGGCTGCACACAGCAGCCTGTTCCGAGGCCCGATGGGCCGTGCCTGCTCGTCACCGTCACCGGGGCTCGGCTCGTGGGACTGAGCCCACTGTCCTGCGAGGCCCTGAGGGCTCTGGCTCTCTGCACCTGCTCCTGCGCATTTGGGACGAGTTCTCTGTTCCTGAAGAGCGCGGTTCCCATGAGCTGGGCTGGCGGGGCACTCGGGGACGGGGACGGGGACATCCTGAGCCCCTGCTGCTCCAGGGGAGGCAGGGGGAGGAGGGCGGGTCTCCCCTCCCCACCCCTCCTTCCACAGGACCAGCGAGTCCCTCTGTGACCCTGGGGACAGCTGGACACTCTGCGGGAAGGTGCACAGTGCAGGCTGTGGGCTCCGTCGGGCCTGCAGGGAGAGGCCAGCTCCGCGTGGCTGGATCCGGCAGGCGAGATGGGGCTCTGGGTAAGGGGGAGGCAGGCCAAGAGCGGGGGCCCCTTGCCCTGTCCACACAGCAGCAGGTCCCTGGCAGGTGGCACCGAGGGGGACGGAGGAGGCTCACATTCATCCTGTCTGAGCCCACACCCACCTTCAAATGGCCAACGAGGACAGTTCACTTACGAGCCGGATGGACCAAGGCCGTGGCCTGTCCCCGCCAGCTGCAAAAATCAGCCAGACTCTGGCCCACTGCAGGGGACACCAGGGGCCGTCCATGCTGGGGCCGTCCTGAGCCTGTCTTCCCTCTGGGACGCCATCAGCCCAGGGCTCTGTGCGCCACCTTGGTTGTGGCCGCCCGCACCCTGGACCCTCCCCCGGCTGCCTGGCCCCAAGGGGCAGCCTCAGGCTCACCTAGCAGGGCCTCCCAGACACGTCCAGGGGACCGGGACCCTCCTCCGTCTCAGCGGTGAGACCCCATTTCCTAGTTGCTGAGTCAGAACCCACACTCCTGCCCCTGCCCGTCCATCAGCGCCTGCCTGACCTGCAGAGCCACGCCCTGGTCTGAGTGCACCATCTCAGTGGGACCACCTCAGAGCTGGGCACTGCTGCCAGCGGGCAGGGGCTCGGGCGCCAGCACCAGCTGGTCACCATGGGGGAAGGAGGGAAGCTGTGGCTGTCACTGGACCTCCTGGGGGAGGACGGTGCCACCTCCTGTGAGTCTGGAAGAGCCACCTGGGCCCCACTGGGGCCTGCTGCTCTCTCCAGCCCCTCAGCACTTCCCCATCTCACTCTGAAAGGCCAGAGTCCGTCGAGGCCAGTGGCTCCTGCCCTGGTTTCCGCCTGCCTCAGTTTACCCAGCTCCCTCCCTCTGGCCTCCTCCCTCCGGTGCTCCTCGTGCCCACTCTGCCTGGGCCCTGCTCCTTGGCTGCTCCTCCCTCTGCTGTGTCGCACCAGCTCCCGCCCCCGGGCCTTTGCACTGGCTGTCCCCTTGCCTGGAAGGAAGGCCCTGGCCCTAGCCAGCTGCCTCAGAGACCTCAACTCTCCCAGGATCATTTGGTCCCACACTGCAGTGCACAGGCTGCCGGGTCCCCCTGCCACCTCCCCCCCTTTTTTTTAAAAAACAATTCCCATTTCATTTGCCTTAAACATATAAATATATGGTTGTCCACACTTGCTTCTGTCCAGTTTTCAGTTATTGATCTGAAAGTATGAAATGGAAGATTCCAGAGATAAATAACTCATTGGCTGTACGCTGTGCCCATCTTGAGAAGTGTGGTGGAGGACCTCCAGCTGTTCTGCTCCAACCTGACCACGTGTCCAGTGTTTCCACACTGTATACGCTACTCCCCCGGTGGCCACTGTTCTGCTCCAACCTGACCACGTGTCCAGTGTTTCCACACTGTATACACTACTCCCCCGGTGGCCACTGTTCTGCTCCAACCTGACCACGTGTCCAGTGTTTCCACACTGTATACACTACTCCCCCGGTGGCCACTGTTCTGCTCCAACCTGACCACGTGTCCAGTGTTTCCACACTGTATACACTACTCCCCTGGTGGCCACTGTTCTGCTCCAACCTGACCACGTGTCCAGTGTTTCCACACTGTATACACTACTCCCCCGGTGGCCACTTAGCACCGGCTCCTCGCCAGGTGCATAGCAGATGAGCCAGGCATCAAGGTGGAGCGAGGAAGACAGCACACCCTCACGTAGCTCCGTGACAGTCCTTGTCACTGTCCTGAATGATCGTTCCTTCATCTGTCACTGTGCCTAGTTTAGAGTTAGGCCTTCTCACAGGTGGGCGGGAAGAGGAAGAGACAGTCTTTGGCTCAGTGCCACCCACTGTGGGTCTTGGGAGGTGTCCCTGTGGAGAAGAGGGGACTGTGCGTCTCTTTCCCTGAGTGTCTCCAGGACTTCCTCTCTCCCTGTCCGTGGGTTGGGTCAGGGCTGGGAAGGGCTGGGGGTGGCCGTGCAGCCTTGGCCAGGGCCCGCAGAGGGGCTCCTCCATCGGAGACCTCGGGCCATTAGTTGGCAGACGCCATGAGGAAACCCAGGGTCCAGGTGCAGAAGTGGCCAGGGGGAGAGCTGGCCGGGGGGTGGTATGGGCTGGGGGGGGGTGCCGGCAGTTAGAGACGAGGCTCCCCGCGCACAGGGATGGACCGGGGTGCAGGGATCGAAACCGATGTGGTCAGTAGGGATTTAGGGGAAGTTTCACCAAGTGAGATTAAAAACAAAAGAGCCCATAAAAACCTGTTTGAGCACCTCAGTGAAGTGGTGGCCTTGCCACAGTCCAGCTGCAGCAAAGGGGGGGGGTGACGAGCAACTTGTGTAGATTGATACAGCAGGAGTGGGAGCCGTTTATTGTGGGACAACAGCGGTATTTATACGTCCCACACAGCTTATCTAATTAACATAAACTGGATACAGCAGTCAACCAATAAGGAATCTCCACACTTAACGGCTCCCTGGCGCCACCTCACCAACCACTCCTCCAGGCGCCATCCTGACTTGTTTACAGACGCTAACTAACAGGCCTGCAACACCAGCAGGGTTTCCAGCTCCATTCACTGAGATTCCCATTCACTTGGTTGCCCCCCACCCCCCTTGCTTTCTGCTCTCCCAAGTCAAGGCTTTGTCCTGGAAGGCGGAGTCTCACCTGCCCCTGTAGATGGCCTTGCTGGGCTCTGACCGCAGGGTTCCCTCCTGGCCGGTCCACAGCGGAGGGGCTGGGCTGGCGTTCTCAGGAGGCACAGAGTGGTGTGTGTGTGTGAGTGTGCATGTGTGAGAGAGTGTGTGTGTGAGAGTGTGTGTGTGAGAGAGTGTGTGTGAGAGTGTGTGAGTGTGTGTGAGTGTGTGAGTGTGTGAGTGTGTGTGAGAGTGTGTGAGTGTGCGCATGTGCGCGCGCGTGTGTGTGACAGTGTGAGTGTGAGTGTGTGTGAGTGTGTGTGAGTGTATGCGCGTGTGTGTGAGTGTGTGTCTGTGTGTCTGTGTGTGTCTGTGAGTATGAGTGTGTGTGAGTGTGTGTGTGAATGTGTGTGCGTGTGTGAGTGTGTGAGTGTGAGTGTATGTGTGAGTGTGTGTGAGTGTGTGTGTGAGTGTGTGTGTGAGTGTGTGTGTGAATGTGTGTGTGTGAGTGTGTGTGTGAGTGTGAGTGTGTGTGAGTATGTGAGTGTGTATGAGTGTGTGAGTGTGTGAGAGTGTCTGTGTGTGAGTGTGTGTATGTGTGTGTCTGTGTGTGTGTGTGTATGTGTGAGTGTGTCTGTGTGAGTGTGTGTGTGTGAGTGTGTGAGTATGTCTGTGAGTGTGAGTGTGTATGAGTGTGTGAGTGTGTATGAGTGTGTGTGTGTGAGTGTGTGTGTGAGTGTATGTGTGAGTGTGTGTGTCTGTGTGTGTGCGTGTGTGTGTGAGAGTGTGTGTGTCTCTGTGTGTGTGTCTGTGAGTGTGTGTGTGTATGAATGTGTGTGTGAGTGTGTGTGGGTGTATGTGTGAGTGTGTGAGTGTGAGTGTGTCTGTGTGTGTGTGAGTGTGAGTGTGAGTATGTGTGTGTGTGAGTGTGTGTGAGTGTATGTGTGAGTGTGTGCGTGTATGAGAGTGTGTGAGTGTGTGTGTGCGTGTGTGTGTGAGTGTGTCTGTGAGTGTGAGTGTGTGAGTGAGTGTGAGTGTGAGTGTATGTGTGAGTGTGTGTGCGTGTGAGTGTGTGAGTATGTGTGTGTGTGAGTGTGTGTGTGTGTGAGTGTGAGCTGTAGGTGGCACGACACCTTCCTTTTATTTATTGATGTGGTGCTGAACCAGTGCTCACACAGGCCAGACAAGTGCTCTACCACTGAGCCCCAGCCCCAGACTCAAAGTGTTTCTTTTGAAGAAAAACCCCGTGGAGTTCTGGGAGCCGCTGGGGCTGCTGCAGGGCCTGTCTACACCGCAGGTGTCTTTGTTAAAACACTTGGTAGCTAATTGCAGTGCAATTGGTTTCCTCTGTGGTCCTATATATTTCATATTTCTCATTTAGAAGCTTTCTTCTGAGAAATTCTGTAGAAGGGGGTCTACAGAATTTTAAAGTCTGCGCAAAGGCCCAGAGCCGGGGGCTTCATGTCCCCGCTGGAGGGGCGTGTCAGAGGCACCTGACGACCTGAGGGGCCCATGTTGGTGTGGGGGGGGACGAGGTCACTGGGACAGAGCTGAAGACCTGGCGGGGAACCGCAGTGCCCCCCCCTCACTCCTGGCTCACAGAGGTCCCCTGGGGCTCGGGGCTCTCCCTCCGCCCTTCCAGACCCCTCCCCACCTGTCCAAATGCCCTGCTCAGCCTTTCCCCCAGGAGCCCGTGGGGATCCCCCGAGGCCCCTGCCGGCCCACACTGTCACGGTGGGAAGACACCAGGAGCCTGGTCTCTGCAGCGGGCCCCGGGCTTCATTTCTGGCTCTGAGACACACGGCCCTCCTGGGGCTCGGACCCCTCACGAGGCTCCTGAAGGCTGGAGAAGGGCCCAGCTCCGCGTCTGCACCCACCCCTCAGGGGACACAGCGCACACACGGCAGTGTCCCCGCCTGGAAGCGATGGCCCCATTGGCACCGTGGGCCGCAGCTGTGGCTTCCTAACAGTGGGAGTGGGCTGAGGCCAATGACCGCCTTGAGGACATGCTGGGGACGAGTGCCCAGTCTCTCCCTGTGGTCCTTCGTGGTGAGGGGTCCTCAGCTGGATTTGAGCCCCGGCGCAGGAGCCTGGCCTGGGGAAAGAGCTGGGCCAGCTGGCGTCATCAGGAGACCTGACCCAGAGAAGCAGAGTCCCTGTGCTCCAGGGTACAGCAATCCAGCCGTTCCTCCCCTCCCCTTCCCTTCTGGGGCAGTGGGTGGGGGCTTTGCGACTCCCCTGTCCCAGACATCCAAAGATCTTTCTCATTAAAATGCACATTTTTCAGCAAACTGTTCTGTCAAAGATGAAAATCCCCAGGATACAGAAGAGGAGGAGGAAGAGGAGGCAGAAGAAGAGGAAGGGGAGGAAGAGAGAAGAGGGGGAGGGAGGGGTGGAGGAGAGGGAGGAGGAGGAGAGGGAGGAGGAGGAGAGGGAGGAGGAGGAGAGGGAGGAAGAGAGGGAGGAGGAGGTGGAAGAGGAGAGGGAGAGGAGGAGGAGGAGAGGAGGAGGGCTGGGGAGGAGGAGAGGAAGAGGGAGCACTGGCCAAGGCTCTTGCTCCTGGTTGCTGGGGAGAGGTGTTGGAGGAAAAGGAGGCTCTGAGCTACTCAGGGCTGTGACACTGAAGTAGCGTGGTCCGGGATGCCTTTTGTTAAATGGCTCCGCAGAGCCTCCGCAGCACCTAGAGCTTCCACGTTCCTTAGGGCAGACGGGGCTGAGGATCACGCCCAGGATCTGATGGGAAGAGTGGCCGGGAGACGGAGCATGCAGACCTGAGTCAGCACATGGGGATCCTGAGAGGAAAAGAGGGGGACTCTGGGATCCAGGATGGGAACGCTCAGGTGGATGAGCCTGAAAACCTGCAGCCTTGATTCCCTCCACATCCCCAGGAGCCATCTCCTTCCCCAACAGAGGCTGGAGATTCCACGGAGCCTGTCCCCAGGCAGGTGCCACGTGACGCTGGTCCTCCTGGGTATGCGTCCCCACCACTCCACCTCTGCAGACTGAAGAAGCCGGTTAGCTGGGGTCAGCTCCCGCGTGAGCTGAGTGGGAAACACGTTTTCTGAGAGGAAATGGCTCGCCCCGTGGAGGAAGCGGGAGCTGGTCAGTGTGTCTGATGGGAACCGGGCACGTGGCCAGGACAGGGGGTAGCCCAGGCCACAGACGCAGGTCTACCGGCCAACTGATCAGGTCCAGGGAAGCTGGGTCCTCTTAGAGGGACCTCGCAGGGCACCTGCAGTTTGTGGACTTCCTGTCTTCCCGATCTTCCACCAAAGTGACCCACGGCTGTTTACCAAGAGACTGTGCCCGGAGGGAAGGGGACGACCTGTCTTTTCAGGACTGTGGGATCTGAGGTCTGATGCCAAAGACTGAGCCCCACCCTCCTCCCCTGGGGCCGGTGGAGGCCCGTCCTGCCCCAGGCCATCTCATAATGGAGCCTTATTGTCCAGCAGGGGTGACTAGACTTTCATCGCATTCCCTGGAAGAGCCAAGTGGGAGTCCCTAAATCTGTCCTGTCCTGCGGAGGACAGTAAATCAGAAGTGATAGCAAAAGTCCAGGGGAACTGGGGATGTAGGACCACCGCGAATGACCTCAGGGGTGTGTCCGCTGCCCCGTTGCACCCCGCTGTGCGCCCGTCTGGCCCTGTGAAAACCAGACGGATAGTGGTCAGCTGCACCCTGCGAGGCGGCTGGGCCAGGTGGGTTTGCTGAGGCAGAGGGCTCCCAGCCAGGACAGGTCAGGTGGCTGTCCCCTTCTTCACTGGCTCAGGCTGTCTTCGTCTCCTTGAGGTCCTCCTGTCCACCTGGTGGAATGTCCTTTGGTCTGGAGGACGTCCCATGCTCCAGGTCCACCCGTGACAGATTCTCTCAGGTCTCCTTGGTCTGAATGTGACCTCCTGTCACCCTTTCTCCCACTGTGATTTCTGAAGGGCTCTGTCACTGGCCCTAGGATCCCCAGAAGGCGGATCTCGGGGCGTCCCCTTCCTCTGTCTTCTGTCCTGTCTGCTGAGACCTCAGCCGTGGTCTCTGCTCCGTCTCTCTCTATGGAACGGACCTTTCTGCTTCGAGACTCTCTTGGCCTCCGTGTCCACGACTCACCAAAGTGTGGGTGGCTCTGTGAGGGTCATCAAGCTGCTTGGACCCGTCCTCTGGTGACCTCCATCAACTTGGGGGCAATTTTTTCTTTTGCCTTGTTCCTTCAACCTCTTTTCTGTCTTGTCATTGCTCTTTTCCGGCTGGAACTACAGTCACCCACGTGGAGCCCGCGTGGCTTTACTCAGGCCCTGAGCATCTGATAGTCTTCCTTTAAAAATGTAAGTCTCTGTTTGCAGACGGGCAGGTTCAGTTGATCTGTCTTCAGGTTTTCTTCTTCTGCCATCTCGGATCTTCTTGTGAGTCCATCCACTTACTTTTCCATTTATTCTGGGCTTTTGAGTCTAGAATCTCCATTTGATTCTCTTTTCACATTTGATTCATTTTCTCTGTGGATTCCCTATCAGTTCATTCCTTGGGGCCATATTTTCCTTGAAGTCCTTGAACATACGTGTAATAATGGCAGTTTAGACTATGGACGCTGAGCACCTCAGGGTCATCTCAGGGTCTGCTTCAGTCGACTGCGTTTTCTTTGTATCTAGAACTTTCCTGTCATATTCTGGACATTGTGCAGGACACATATTAAAGCCTCGAGCTTCTGCTGTTTGCCTCTGAATAGTGTTGAATTTCCTTCTAGTAGCCAGGGCGGTTCTGGCTACTCTCTGGGCTTCAGAGCTGTGCTGGGGGACTTGGAGCACATCCCCTGTGGATGGGGGGCAACTCCACTGCCACCCACACCCTGGTCTAGGGACCCACTTCACAGCGAAGGAGAGAGATGGGGGCAGGTGCTCACGGGATCTACTGCTCTTGCACGTTGGCCAGAAGCAGTCAGACCCAGGGAAGGCTACAGTGTCTGGCTTAAGACCCCACCATGGGGTCAACTCAGGGAAAACTGGGACCCCATCCTGCAGCACGTGGAACATGCCCGGAACTCATGGCTGTTGCCTGGGGCCCTGTCCCCAGTGGCTGAGATGTGTGGGCTCGGGTGCAGAGGTTTCCCCGTCACACCTGTGACCCCGATGTGCACCTCACTGAGTTGGTGGGACGGTTCTGTCCAGGGGAGGATGGGAGGCGGCAGGCAGAGCCGGGGGTCCTGCTCTCCTTGCCCAGTGGATGTCCCCTGGCTAGGGGCACGAGCTCCTCGGGGGACCCTTGGGGAACCGCTGGCAACTGGGGTGCCTTGGTCTGGGGTCTTGCCTCGTGGCCCCACCCACCTGCCCTTGGACACACCCAGGTTGGACCTGCATCAGAGCCCTCTGGGGCCAGCAGTGTGACCGTTCAGGGGGAGGAAGACAGCGGTGAATCAGACAGGACCCCACCCCCGCGGACCTGCGTTCCAGAGCCAGAGACACATGAATGTGTGGCCACGGGAGGTAAAACCAAGGACACACTGTAAGAAGTCGAGGGGGACAGAAGGCTCGAGGGCTGGGGGCCAGCTACGTAACCAGGGGCCGAGGACTGCTGGGGGTCCATCCTAGGGTACGGTGTCCTGGGCAGAGGGGACAGGAAGGTGAGGGTGACCTTCGTTCCAGCCCGTTCGGTGTGCAGGAGTAAAAAATATTCAACTTCACACAATATTCCTGAGAAAGTGGCTTCGCAGGATCACACAGAAGCTTCACAGAGAAACCAGCTCGAGAAAGGAGACTGTGCGGGGTCCCGCCGCCCGCTCTCGCCCCGTGGGCCTGATCCGGCAGAGCTGCGTTCGAAAGGCGGCCGGCCAGAAGGCAAAGCCACGTGATCCCCGAATCCCTTCTTAGAGACCAAACCCGTCGATGTCAGTGAGGTTTCCACTTGGTTACGATACCAAGGAATACGCCAGAGACCATGCTCCTGAGCCCTCTCCCTCCTGGTCACTAGAGACCGTCTTGATCCTGAGCGCCTAGGCCAGCTGTGGGAGGGCCCTGGTCATCCCACAGCGGATGACCGAGAATGGACAGGAACGTGCAGGGAGAGACCAGGAGACGGTTTTCTCCAAGGACACCCCTGTGGAGCACCCTCAGGCCCCGTGAGCATCATCCTGGAGCATGCTGTATGGAAGTGGCCCATTTCCAATGGTTAGAAAGCAGGTGTAGGGGACAGAGGGGCATCACAGAGATTGCCACTGCGGGAGGGGACAAAGTTCAGATAGTGCCCACGGCACTTGACGGCAGAAACGAAGTCATCGGATCCGAGTCTCTAATAACAAACGCTCTGGTCTATTTTGAGGTCCATTTTCATCCAACGATCTCAAGACCTTTCCAAGCATTCGTTAAACCTCGGGACGGCTCGGTGCAGCGGGATGGTCAGACCATTTCTTGACCGGGTCATCTGAGACCCATTAAGACAAGTGACTTGCCCAGGGCCAGGTTCTGGCTCCCCCGGGTTCTTTTAATGTCTCCCGATCAGAGGGAGAGATGTGAGCATTCAACAAATCTGCTCTGAGACCAGTTCCCCAAGGAATTCCCGGGCAAACCCCGGGGTCTCCGTGGCCGTCACGTTATCGTGGTCTTTCATCACAACAACTCGACCCGAGTGCTTTTTACATGTCTTTATGAAAAGTCGAATGGAAATACTGGAGAGGAGGCGGCGGGTCCCCGAAGGCAGCACAAAGTGCCCCTCTCCCGTGGCCTGAAACGGACTCCGTCCCGAGCCCAGCGGAGCCGCGCCGTGGCCGCTCCTCCTTCTGCCGGGAGGCGGTAGAGTGTCTTTCGCCTTCAGTTACAGGAGTTCCCCGCAGTGGTCACGAGTCAGAAGGTGTCATTACCAGGGCCACTGCTGGGGGCGGGGATAAGGTGCCTCCATTCTGAATATCTGCACAAAACACTTTTGATGTCCTCCAGGGGACTTCTGAGTCCCGGGAGAGAAGGAGGCACAGGAGTCTTCTGCCCACGGCAGCCTGGCGTGGCTCCCGCTGGGTCTGCGGGTGCTACCGTCCATGCTGCTCATCCAGCACTGACCGGGCCTGTGCCCGCCAGGCCTCACCTGGCCGGCACACGCCAACAGCCCTGGCTTCTCGGGAGAGTCTGGCCCGTTGGTTTGCTTAGACAACGTGCTCCAGGCGCTGAGCTCCTCCTCCTCCTCCTCCTCCTCCTCCTCCTCCCTTCTGCTGACCAACAAGTGGGTCCCTCCTCTGCCACCAAGGCTTCCTGGGAGCCGGAGGAGGAGCGGGCTGAGTGGGGGTTTTCAACGCCCGTGCCAGGGCCCAGGGCACCCATCCTCCTGGGTTCCTTGCTCCTCGCTGACTCAAAAGGTCCACCGCCAGGCGGGAGGGCCCCGGCGTCCTAGGTGATGCTCACCGACGCGGCCACCGGGGAACAGGTGGCTTGGGCAGGCAGGGTTGGGGGTGCCGGCAGCCGTGCGGTCAGGGACCCCTCTGATTTCCTCTGGAGTCTTTCCAGGGAGGCGTGGACGGTCAGCACTTCCCCAGGAAGTGTGGACGAAATTTAAGTTCCTTTTCTCTGTCCCCAGAGTCACTTAACTGGGGCCAGTGTGAGCCCGCCCGGCACAGTGCCTCTGGGCGAGACCTGTCTGAGTCACCGCGGCTCTGCTGGGCGGGAGTGAGGTGGCCTCCCGCCGAGGAGTGCGACCCAAGTCCCCTGGCAGCTCTCAGGCATTGGGTGACAATGTGGGACGGCCACGAGGCGTAAACGGAGAGACTGGGGCCGGGACAGCAGGAACGCCCTCGGCTACAGCGCAAGTGTGTGTCCCCGAGAAAGGCACAAGAACCTTCTGGAAAGATGGTGGCTTCTGTCTGGGGGCCCCAGGAAGTCTGCGGCACAGACAGCGGTCTGGCCGACCCTGCAGGAGGGACGCGAGGCCCTTGGGTGGAGGCTGTGTGAGCTCGTGGGCACTTGATGAAATGTCCCCCGTGGGGCCTCAGCCGCACACAGCCGCTGTTCCTGTCCCCGAGGCTGGAAGACGGGACCAAGGTGCCGCAGGCTGGCTCCTCCCGGGGGCTCTGTTTGGCCTGCTGGTGGCATCCCATGGCTGTCCCCTGTGTCTGTGACCTCGTCTCCTGACGGGTCTCATGGGTCAGGGGCCCGCCTGTGGCCTGATGTAAGCTAACTTCCTCTTTGCAGACCCTGCTCCAAACACCGACCCTGCTGAGGTTCCGGGGCTCCGACCTGAGAACATCTGGGGCACAGTTCAGCTCCCAGAAGGAGGGAAAGGGCTTTCCGTGGAGGGGACAGAGGGGGCCAAGCCAGAGGGGCGAGGAGGGTCAGGGTCTCAGGTCCGACTCCTGGGCGCAGAGCTTGAGGCGAGGGTGGGGTCTGTGTGGTTTTGGAGGGATGGTCTGAGAGTGAGAGTCGGGGCGGCCTGCAGCTCGGGGGGTGGGACAGCTGCTGCGCCTGAGCGGGCCCCTGCTGGACGTCCAGCCCCAGAGACAAAAAGGAAAAGGAAACAGTGAGAGTGGGTTGGAGGGAGGCCTCCCCAGGTGACCGTTTCCACCAGGGACGGCCTCGGTGTCCCCACAGGGAGCCGGGGTGTGGCTGGCACCATGATCCCGCTGTGGACTGCGGGGATTTCACGCCCTGGGTCAGGGGGTGCTGGTCGCGGCCTCCCAGGCAGGAGCCCCAGGGATACGCTGGTCCAGGCAGCTCCCATGTAGCTGATGGACAAGGAGGTGACCACCATCAGAGCCCGTGGGATGGACATTCCAGGAAGCCGGTGGAGGGTGTTGGCATGGGGTGTCTCGGAGAGCTCAGGCAGAGGGCCACCCCGCCGCGTTGACCTGGTGAGGCTGGGGAGGCTGGGAAGTCCATCTGCAGAGCCCAGGTGCCAGGCCAGGGGTGTGCACTGGGGCTGTGTGGCCAGCCCGGCCTCTGGTCCCTGTCATCCGCACATGGGTGTTCCCTGGGCTGAGGGGGGACGGGCTGAGCAGGTCCCCCCTTAGGTCTCCCGGGGGGACAGGGAGCTTCCCTGCCCTGCCCCCGGGCCCCAGTAAAGGGGACAGTAGGAAACACGGCAGGCCACCCTGGAGTCCCAAGAGTTACTTCTGTCCCACTGTTTGGGCTCCTACCCAAAGAGGCCATTTAAATCTGATGCAGACAATGGACGCGTGCCTCGCGGGAGCAGGGGGCTGCCCAGAGGAAGGCTGCAGCCAGGGGGGAAGGTGGACGCCAGACCTCTGTGACAGTAACCACCTGGGGGCTCAGGGCCCTGCGGGCAGGAGGGGGGAGCCAGGGCTGCTGCCTGCCCTGATCATCACGGCCCTGTGACTCCTGCTCCACACGGTGGCTCAGCAAAAGTGCCCAGCTTTGTCCCCACCGTCACTGCAGGTCGGAGCCAGGGGTGCGCTTGAATCTCCCGAGTGTGGAGAACCGCGGAGACCAGCGGTGGCACTGGGACCGCTGCTGGAGGGGTCGCGGTTCTCTGATGCCACCGTCGTCCACTGTGAGGAGCGCCTACGGGAGCCAGAGACGCGGTCCTGCCTGTGGGCACTGCTGGCTTCCGCTGGGCATCCGGGTGACCGTCTGTGAACGAAGACCACTAGCCCCACACCTGGGAGTCCCTCTGGGCTTGGAGAAGGGAGGAGGGAGGGCTCGGGTCTGCTGCGGGGATGGGAAGGGCCCAGGAAGTGCCCCCTCCCTGCCCACGGGCCACCGGAGGGACACACTGGCTCTTGTCCTTCCAGAGAGATGGTCTGCTCACACGAGTGTATTTTGGAAGCAGAGCAGCACACTCAGGGGGGGCGTGGCAGGAGGGGTCACTTTGAGGGAGGACGCGTTCCACTCCTCCGGGGACCTGGGGTCCCTTTCCTGCCCTCAGCCCGCCGGATGGCCACTGCTCCCAGAAGCGCCGACTTCCTGTCCAGCTGGGTGCCCTGGGCCTCGTGCCACGTGGGACCCTTGAGGGCCGAGGGTCCACTCTTCGATGTTGTAACCGACACCCGATCTCAGTTCTCAGCCCAAGGGCGCGGAGGCCGACCTGCAGGAGCGCGAGGCTCAGTGAACTTGAGAAGCCTGTTTTCCAGGGCGACTGTGATGGCCGGCAGAAGTCGGGGAAGATAGGGTGACGGGTTCAGAAGCACAGGGCGGACTTTTCTTTGGCATCAAAGCCAAGCAAACCTGGGGAGTCTCTCTGCGGAGCCGGGGTTCTCAATGGCTCCCTTTCTCCCCCGGCCCCCGACCAGCTCCTGGGAAGCGTGGAGGCCCGGCCTCTTGAATAACGCCGGAACAGCGGGCCGATTGTGTGGCCAGGCCGGCGCTGCCCCAGGTCGCCGAGAGCTTCCTGTGTTGAAACCACGACTCGGAGATCTCATGGCGATATCTGCGCCCACCGGGAAGGATCGCCTTACGCCTGCCATCGCTTCGAGTCGTGGCGCGGGGCCGATAAAGCCGCTGTCTGAACTGGGCTGAGGCAGCGAGCAACCGCAGGCACCCAGAGGCTCGCGGTCTTGGGGGATCTGGTTTCTCCAGGCCGAGGCTCACGGGCGGCTGGGCCGTGCCCTCTGGTGACAGCATCGGCCGTGTGGCCTCATGGCCGCTCCCAAGCATCTCCAGGAGGCTGCTGGGTAACGGCAGAGTGGGCACAGGCAGCAGGGACTGGGGCTGTCTCCCCTCCAGCTCCGCCTTGGCCAGCTGGTCGGCGTAGGTCAGCTGGTCGGCGTAGGTCAGCTGGTCGGCGTTGGTCAGCTGGTCCTCGGTGCCGTGAACACAGCAGTGTCGGGCTGGGAGCTGCGGGTGTGGCCGAGCCAACCAGGTTCCTCTCCTGTAACCTGCATTTGGAAAGTGAGGCCGAAGGAAGGGCAGCGGTGACCTGCGCAGCCAGGAGTGATCGGCCACAGGACAGGACCGGGGCCCGAGCTTCTTGGACGGCCCTCGGGCCTCTGGGCGCTGGTCAGCGCTCTGTTCCATGTCCACTCTGGACCCCTTCTCTAGGGCCAGGAGGAACGAGCCGGCCACGGTGTGATGACACAGGGCTCCGAAGTGTGACGTCGGTGTCGCCTTCGGCCCGCTGAGACCCTGCCTGGGACCTAGCTGATTCATTGATCAGGGACAGTGAGGTCAACGCCCGGCAACACACAGCCCTACCACGGCCTCCTCAGCGGAGCTCAGTGAGTGTGTCTCTGTCCCTGGGGCACCTGACGGTGGCGTGGACCTCGGGGACCTCGGCACGTCACTCCCGCCCGGCTGCAGAGGGAAACTGCAGGCAGGGAGACGGCCGGGTGTGGAGCTGGGCGGAGGCCTGCGCTTGGCCTGGCGCCCCCGACACCATCCTCGTGGGTGCTGGGGCTGAGAGGGACCCCCAGGCAGGGGTGCTGATCACCTGGGTCCTGTGCTCACGACGTGGTCCCCGCCAGCAAACCGGGGGCTGTCACCGCCAGCTGGGGCCGAGGCGAGCACTCCTGGTTCTGGGGCCTGGTTCTGGGGCTCACGCTCCTCCTGAGGTTCCCTGCCGGTTGCAGATGGCCACCTTCTCACTGTGCCCACACGTGGGCCGAGTGTCCCTTCCTCCTCCTCTTCTCCTCCTCTTCCTCCTCCTCCTCTTCCTCCTCCTTCTCCCTTTCTCCCTCTCTTCTTCTTTGGTACTGGAGATTGAATCCGGGGATGCTTTACCACTAAGCTACGGCCTCAGCCCACTGCCCCCAACCTTTTAAAAAAAATTGAGACAGAGTCTCCAAAATTTGCTGAGGCTGGCCTCAAACATGGGATCCTCCTGCCTCAGGCTCCCAGACTACTGCACTGGCTACCTCCTACTTCTGATAAGGCTCTGATCCTATTGGACTAGGGCCTCACCGCGGAACTTCATTTAACTTTAATTACTTCTCTGAAGGCCCTGTCTCCTCCACAGTGGGGTCGACACCTCCACATGCAAATTTGACGGAAGTGTATTATTAATTTGTGGGAAATGTATTTTTCAATCCACGTTCTGTTACTGTCATGAAACGCTTGAGGCAGGCTGACTTATAAAGAAAAGCAGAGCATGTGCTTCGCATCCACTACTTTTCATTGCCTCCTGTGAAACGCGAGGCAGGGCGATGCTGGCTTGGCTTCTCACACACAGCGGTCCTGTGGTGCCATCGGCACCGGATATCGGGACCTGCCTGTCTACTGCTCCCGGTCCTGTGGAACCTTGCCCGCTTTGTTGTGGTGAAAATGTCCCAGCTTCAAGGCCTTGGTTGGCCCCCAGTGACCCCCACGTATGTGCCCATTTTACAGGAGAGGTCCCTTAGTGCTCCTGTGCGGCACTTTACCCGACCACAGACGGCAAGTCACTGGGTCCTCACGGGACCAGGGTCGGGGATGCCAGGCATCAGCCCCATCTCACAGATGGCGACACTGAGGCTGTCCCTGAGCAAGCAATCCAAGAGGGCCCAGAAGAAATGACAGTGTCTTCCAAGGCATGTAATCCACATCCGCATCCCCAGTGCACCCCAAGCAGTGCGGGGGGGGGGACCTGCACAGGACGGGGGCACCACCCGCTGTGGGAGGCGGGCCACCAGGCCCCGTCACGAGAACAGCTCTGTCCTCTGCTCTCTGCCGCTGGACCAGCAACATGTCCCTGTCCCGGGGACAGCGCCACGGCCTTCTCATGGGCAGGCACTGCACTCCCGAGGCCGCCACACCCCGACTGGTCCCACCGGTCGCAGCTCCAGGCCTGGTCCTGGGGGACTTAGCTGCTCTGTGGGTGTCGGAGACGTGACACCATTTCTCTTTTCTGAGAGCATCCAGGGCACAGAGGTCCCTGCATGGTCCAGCCAGGGGATGGCAGCGGCTTCCCGGAGCCCCACCTATCGTCCACGTGACAAGGCTGGGCCGTGGGACCGACTGCGCACGCACTCGTGGGCCGCTGGTGGCCTCACCACGGGACGATTACCCACCTGTCCACAGGCTCTGGCCCCCAGGACAGTGAGAGGACACTTCTCCCACCCAGGCCACAGGGCTTGCTGCTCTATGGTGCGGCCGGAGCAGCCCCACAGTGGACTGGCCCTCCCGACCTGTGGCCCTGCATCCTGAGCCACCCTGGGGAGGGAGGCTGCCCCCAGGACAGGGGACAGGGGCTACCTGCCTTCTCCTGGGGAGGCCCCCTGCTCCTGGCCTCTCCCTGGGTCAGGGCTGCAGGGCTCTGGGGTATGTCGAGGGGAAAGTGTTCTGGGGAGCCCTAGACGCTAACTGACCACTGTCCCTGACCTGTGGCAGACTGTCCACGTCCTGGTGCAAACAGAAGTCCAGCTGGGGACCAGCTTGGGTCAAACCAGAAATCCCAGGCTGGGGAGCCCAGACCCCACATCTGAGGCAGCAGCAGAAATCGGGGTGGCCTTAGGTGGACCCAAAGTCACATCGCCTTGTCCTTTGCGTCACCATGGGGAGGGCCAGCTTCGGGCACAACCTGGACAAGCGTCCACCCGTCAGTGAGAGGGGGAGCCCCATGGGGGCAGTGGCCCGCTGTCCTGGGTGGCCCAGCTGCACCCACCCTACCTGGTGGCTGAAGCCTGGCTCCTTTCTCCTCTGGTCTGGACACTCGGCCACCTGTGCAGGTCCTGCCTGCCCGGCCCCACTGCCGCCCAGGGGCCAGCTGTCCCTGGGGCTCGGCAGAGGGTGGGGGTCTGTTTGCTGTTTAGGAAGGGGCTTAAGACACCAAGTGGTGCCTTGAGGGAGGAGACAGAGTCCAGGCCGAGGGCAGGAAGGGCATCCAGGTGGAGGGCAGGAAGGGCATCCAGGTGGAGGGCAGGAAGGGCATCCAGGCGGAGGGCAGGAAGGGCATCCAGGTGGAGGGCAGGAAGGGCATCCAGGCGGAGGGCAGGAAGGGCATCCAGGTGGAGGGCAGGAAGGGCATCCAGGTGGAGGGCAGAGCGCGGGCATCCAGGCGGAGGGCAGGAAGGGCATCCAGGTGGAGGGCAGGAAGGGCATCCAGGTGGAGGGCAGAGCGCGGGCATCCAGGCGGAGGGCAGGAAGGGCATCCAGGCCGAGGGCAGGAAGAGCATCCAGGTGGAGGGCAGAGCAGGGCAAAGGCGGTGCCAGAGGAGGCGCCCGGAGAGGGCTTCGGTAGCAGACACTGTCACCGCGTCCTGGGGCTGGAGTCCGGGGGAGGTACGCAGGGGGTCCTCCCGGGCCTCGCGCCTGGGCTCACAGGCGGTGTCTTCTGCCTGTGTCCTCAGTGGTCCTCTGTGTGGGGGAACACGGTCAGATTGGGTGGGGGCCACCTGATGACCTCATTCTAAGGCCGTCACCTCTTTTGGGCCCTGTTTCCAGCTGCAGGTGCGTTCGGAGGTGTTGGTGGCCAGGGCTCCAACATTGGGAATTGGGGGGACACGACTCGGCCGTCTCACCGGGGAGGCCTGCTGGGGAGGCTGGCCTCCTGACCGCTCTAGTTCCCAGGCCCAGTGGTGCTCAGAGCTGAGCAATTGGAGGCCCAGAGAGGACCAGGGCTCGGGCTCTGGGTCCCGCTCTGAAGGTCGGGCTGTGGCTCCCCAGGCCAGGCTTGCTGCTGCAGGCCGACCCCCAGCACTCAGGCCCGAGCCTCCCGCGGCCGTCCACTCTCCTGCCCAGGGCCAGGCAGCCTGCTCGGGAGCCCACGAGCACCTGGCCCAGGCGGTCTGTGGGTGGGGCTGGCGTGGGCAGGTGGGAGGGGCACGGCTGAGTCACCAGAAACGGCTGTGGACGGGGCCGGTGGGGCCAGGGGGGCCTTCAGGTTGCTGGGAGGAGGGTCCACGCAGGGTGGCCCCAGGCAGAAGCCCCACGGAGGCCCTCACATCCCTCCCGGCTGCGGGCGGCCTGTGCTCTCCCGGGGCTTCCTTTCACCTGCTCTTCCCGCGTGACCTCAGCGGCTCCCCGCGCCCCCTCCTCCCGCTGCCTCTCAGCCACTCATGACCAGACCCTCCCTCTCCTGGGCCGCTCCTCGCGGTCTTCAGTCACTGGTGGCAAGTGGCGGGAGTCCCCACAAACCTGCTTGAGTCGAAGGGCCTGGTGGGCACTTGAGATCATCAAGGGCAGCTGTGGCCATTTGGGGCACACGCAGAGCTGTCCTTGAAGGCCAGCCAGCCTGAGCTGGGCCTGCACTGCCCCCCACGCAGCCCCCATGGGCCCTGGGGGCACAACGGCTGCCCGACAGGGCCCCTGCTTTGGGGGGTTGGTGCTGCGGGGGACACAAAGGCCAAAGGTCCAGGCACTGAGGAAGGTCAAGGAGTGCTCAGCAGCCCCCGTGGGCTGGGAGGAGGCTGGCCAGGGAGGGCCAGGAGTCGCTCCCTGTGTGTTGATGGCCTGGCCCTGGGCCTGGGGACAGAGGGGGCGGGGGCGGGTTTGGGGTGAGGTACCTGTGGACGTGTTCCCATGGCACCAGCACCTCATCTGCCACAGTTCTCCATCACTGTATTCAGCAGGTGCTCACTGTGTGCATGGAACTCGGCTGAATGCACAGTTCTTGCCCTCCGTCCAGTAGACTCACCTGGGGCAGCTTTCCGTGTTCATGGCTTCTCGGCC
>NC_135480.1:4496585-4592748 GCF_052094955.1 Ictidomys tridecemlineatus | reverse complement strand
CCCACCTGCAGGGCACCCCCGTCAGCAGGTGCTCCACCTGCAGGGCACCCCTTGTCAGCAGGTGCTCCACCTGCAGGGCACCCCCCGTCAGCAGGTGCTCCACCTGCAGGGCACCCCTTGTCAGCAGGTGCTCCACCTGCAGGGCACCCCCCGTCAGCAGGTGCTCCCACCTGCAGGGCACCCCCGTCAGCAGGTGCTCCACCTGCAGGGCACCCCCCGTCAGCAGGTGCTCCACCTGCAGGGCACCCCCCGTCAGCAAGGTGCTCCACCTGCAGGGCACCCCCGTCAGCAGGTGCTCCCACCTGCAGGGCACCCCCCCGTCAGCAAGGTGCTCCCACCTGCAGGGCACCCCCCGTCAGCAGGTGCTCCCACCTGCAGGGAACCCCCGTCAGCAGGTGCTCCACCTGCAGGGCACCCCTTGTCAGCAGCTCCTCCCTGTGTCCTCACATGGTCCCCTGTGAGTCTTTTCTGTCTAATAAGGACACAATGAGAGTAGGGCCACCCTAGTGACCCCATTTGACCTTGGTCACCTCTTGAAAGGCCCCTCTCCAAGCACAGCCACAGCCAGCTGGCCCAGCCCTGTGACGTGGTCTGACACCTTCCTGAAAGGACCTGTCAGACTCGCGGGGGTCAGGGCTCCGTGCAGGAGTGTTGAAGGGACACGGTGTCCAGGCCGTGCCCGCCTCTCCCCCAACTGCCCCCCTCACTCCATGATGTCACAGTGACCGGCGCTGTGTCCTGGCCTCTTCTGCTGGGGACGCCTGCTGCGTGGCGTCAGGGTCCACCTGAGGGCCGACGGCAGCCCTGCCTCTGGTCACCTGGTGCAGCCCCCAGTTTCAGGTGGTGAGTTCTTTCTCGGCCTCTTGTGTTTTTGGTCCTAAGTGAGAAGCCCTCCCCAGCGCGTGGTCACTGGGGAACCCTTCCACGCTGCCTCCTAGCAGGTTCGTGGATTTTTCTTTTCCCCTTTGACTCTTTAATGCACTTGGGGTCGCCCCCAGTGTGTGACATGCTCTCACGCTGTCCCTCTGAGGTGCCTCTCTTAGGGCTAAAGACCCACTCTTCTCCCTGGGTCTCCTTTCTTTTTTCTTTTTTGGTCCTGGGGATTGAACTCAGGGCCACTGCGCCACTGAGCCCCACCCCAGCCCTAGTTTGTATTTTCTTTAGAGTCGGGGCCTCACTGAGCTGCTTAGGGCCTCGCCACTGCTGAGGCTGGCTTTGAACCTGCGATCCTCCTGCCTCGGCCTCCCGAGCTACTGATGAAAAAATCATTTGAATTCTTCTGCAGGTGAAGTAAACAGAGCATGATGTGAACTCTTTTCAGCTTCGAAAGCTCTCGGTTTCAACGCAGTCTTCTTTTAGTGGGCTTCTCAGTTCTGTTTGCTTACATCCCACCAAGCCTTGGTATCGTGAAAATCATTTGAAAGTCTCCGCCCCATCTGCCTGTGAGGGTGCTGAGCACATCGGGAAGGAGAGCTCGGAGCCTGCTAGCGAAGCACCTGGGTGTGGTTCCTGTTTTGGGTGGTGGGAGTGTTTTTAAAATTTGGTCTTAAAAAGGATGCTATGTGAGTCGCCTTCGTATGTATCTGCATATTTGCGTGTTTTTCAGGTAGATTCCTTCTTGGATGTGTGGGAGCTGTCAAGAGCATCCACAGTTAGACTTTGATCACAGTCCATCTGAGCCACTGATGCCCAGCCAACGATCCGTGGCACTGTATGGTCAACTGCCTTTGTCTTTGCCAGTCTTACAGATGGCATTATTCAGTTCCCACTTCCTTAACTAGCAGTGAGGTTGGTAATTGGATTTGTTTCCCTGTGACTGCTTTGCTCCTATGTTTTCTACATTTTCCGATATACTTTCCCTCTTTTTTTCATTGCTTTTCAAGAGCTTTTTACATATGAGGGACCCTTCCCCATCCCATTGGTTTTGCTGTCCTTGGTCGGCCATGAGTTTTGCTGGCAAATGGGCTTTTAAAATAAAACTCCAGCAATTGCTCTGTGGAATCCAGGCTCACTCTGCCAGGCCACGGTGCAGGTGATTCAGCCCTGGGTCATGCGAAGAACTTGAATTTGTCAGTTGAACATCCAGAACTAACTTGAGGGATTTGACTCAACCCTTGTGTCCAGTTCCAACAAGCTCTTCACAGGAGTGGAAAAAAAGCCATCAGCCAGAGGACTCCCATGGCCGGGAAGAGACCACCGACCCACGGATTCTGCTCACCCAAATCTGTCTCCCGAGTGGGTGCAGAGGGAGCTGGGGTGAATGATTCCAAGTGGGGGGGAGAAGCTGTTACGAGTCTTAAAAGTCAAGATTTGGCCAGGTTTCCACCAAGTTGTGTTGATTGCTCCTCTGTAGTCTTTTGGAGAAAACACAGACATGCAGTTGGGACTCAAGAATCCCACCCCTGGGTGAGGCCGGCAGTTGCCGGGACACGGTGCCAAGTCCGGGCTGATAGCCGGGCAGAGGCAGGTCACCCGAGGTGGAATCTGCCACGCACAGTCTGGGGGCGTCTTCAAGCAGCTTCAAACACCAGGCAAGTCACCAGCCACGGGGATCAGGAGGTGACAGAGGAGTCGTGACGCGTGGCGGAGCCTGCCCCGCTCCCTGGAGCACCGGTGGTCTTTGCTCCGGGGCCTGCCCCTGCGTCAGGCCACGTTCAACCGGTCAGTCCTGTGACGACAATCGGGTGCCGTGCTCTGTGGCAGGCTCCCTGCTGGGAGGCGCACGGCGGCCACGCTGTCCTGGGGCCTGGGGTCCGGGATCTCGCCCAGGGTGCACTCCTGCAGAGTCGGAGCCCGAGCCCCACCCGAGCCCTGTTCAGGCCCCCTGCCTCCCAGCTGACCAGTGCCTGGCCTGTCCTCAAATCTCGTGTCCTCGAAGCCACAAGGAAGAGGACAGAGCACCATGGGGCATCCGCTGGGAAGGGGGCAGACTCTGCCATGAATCACAGGAGTGAGCCACCAGGCCTGGGGCAGGTGCGGCAGTGTGGACCCTGGGGGGTGGACTGGATTTGGGTCGGAAGAGGAGGAGGAGGGGGAAGTGGGAGTGGGGCAGGTTTGGGAGGTTTAGGGCCAGCGAAAGGACAAGCCACGTCCAGGGGGAGTGTGGAGGGCATGGCCTAGTGAGGCTGGCCTGGGGACTCCTGTGAGGGGCTCCTGGGCTGCCCCTGGGGCGTGGCCCAGCAGTGGGAAGCTCCGCGGTTTCTTCAGCAGAGACCACCGAGACTCAGCCGCGCGGGCGGAGAGTGACCACCGAGACTCGGCTGGGGTGGGGGGAGAGTGACCACCGAGACTTGGCCGAGCGGGCGGAGAGTGACCACCGAGACTCAGCGGGGGGGAGGGGAGAGTGACCACCGAGACTCAGCCCCGGGGGTGGGGGAGAGACCACCGAGATGAAGCCAGGGGGGGGAGGGTGACCACTGAGACGGGGGGGGTGACCATCGAGACTCGGCGGGGTGGGGGAGTGGGGACACTCGGTCAGCCTCCTCACCAGGTCCATTTGCAGGAGGGCCAGCTGGAGTGACTGGCTCTTCTCCAGGCTCACACTGTGACAGACTCCGAGGTGACTCTGCTGGGTGGGCGGCACTCGGGGCTGGGCTCAGAGGCCCCGGAAGTGGACGTGCAGACGCGGCCCGTGTTCAGGAGTAACGAGTGTCGGCCATCATCCTGCGGAGTGCAGCTCCTCTGGACGCAGAGCTGGACATGCCCCCTCCCCAGGCTTTCCACCCACCCAGTGACTGGCTTCCCCAGACTCCATTTTTGGGGTGGGTGGCGGGTACCAGGGATCGACCTCGGGGGCTCTCGACCACTGAGCCCCACCCAGCCCTTGGTGCATTTTGTTTAGAGACAGGGTCTCCCCGAGCTGCTTAGGGCCTTGATTTTGCTGAGGCTGGCTTTGAACTTGAGATCCTCCTGCCTCAGCCTCCTGAGCTGCTGGGACCACAGACGTGTGCCACTGTGCCCGGCTGGAACACCTGAAGAAGGATGTGGCCGTCATCGGGTGTCTGCTGGGGACATCGCCTGCTATGTGCTTCTCACTGAAGGCTGCGGTCAAACAAGTCCTCCCGCCATCTCCAGGTGGGTTCCAGGGCGCCTGGGTACCAGATCCCCCGATGCCCAAGTCCCTTCTGTGAGGTGGCACACGTTCGCAGGTGACCCAGAACCCCCTGCGCACTTCCGGTCATCTCCAGACCCCCTCAAGCCCAATGTGAATAACCGCTGTCACACTCTGTCGTTCAGGGAACGAGGACAAGCGCCCGCGTGCGTGTGCAGGGTGGTGAGGCCTTCATCGATGCCCATTGGGATGGTGCTTGGGGGATCTGGACCTGGTGTCCCCGGTGCAGGGTGCTTGCTACTCGAGGCTGGGCGAGGCCTCTGCCCTCAGCTTTGCTCTCTGCGTCCTCGTCCCTCGCGGCGCCAGCTTGGCCAGCTTGTGCTCACACTCGGGATGCGCTGGGAGGCGATGGCCTGAGAGAGCCGGAGACGCACGGCCAGTGGCAGAAAACCCACCAGGGCTCGTCCCCTCCCGGGGCTCCCCACAGACGCTGGGCTTGAAAGTGCGTGCGGCAGGACGGCACCGAGAGGCAGCTGGACCAGGCGGCAGGAGCCACTGGCCGCAGGTGACCGTGCTCTGGACTGGGGAGGGAAAGGCCCCACATGGGGCCGGGCAGCGCCCTCCCTCCCTCCCTCGGGGCCTCAGAACCAGGGAGCAACGGCCCGAGGATGACAAGGAGGAGTAACCGGGCGGGGACGTCCTCCCCAGGTGCACAGCAGCGCCCGCCCGCCCACCCACCGGCCATCCCTGTCGTCTTTTTGTTTGGGAAAATATACTTTCGTGAGACTGTCATTGAGGCAGTGTGTTGGGACCTTTTATTGTTTTTGGGGTTATTATTGAGTAAACGAATCAGCTAAAACAGAACCGAGTCATCCATAGGGGACAACAGGAGGGACAGACAGTGTCCACAAAGCCAAGAGTGTGGCCTGACCATGTCCTGCCGCGGAATCCAGAACCCAGGACAGGGGACGACGCCTGGGACCGAACCCTGTGAGGTGACCCGTTGTGTGTCCCGCAGGTGACTGAGCCGTTTCAGGGGGTCAACTTCACACGTACTCGGCCAAGGACAGACCCAGGACAGAGGAGAGGCCGTCCGTGTGGGCGGAGGGGGACAGAGCCACCACCGTGGGCCAGGCCAGGTCACGCCCCTGAGGCAGAGTGGCCCAGGCAAGAGACTTCGACGGAGGTGCGAGGCCGGTCCAGGTGGAGACCGGTGAGGCCCAGGAGGGTTGTGCCTGATGGACGACGCTTCTCCCAATGAGGACCCGGTGACGGTGCCCCGGCACACAGCACAAGAACCGGGGCAGCCAGGAAGAAGTCCCCAGGCCCGGGGCCTCTTCTTCGTCCCTTGCTTCCCCCGGGATCTTCAAAGTCTATAAAAGACTCTTTCAGACTCGGGGGACCATCGGGAGCACCACTGGCCCTGGACGCGGGAGGCCTCTGGTGTCGCCTGAGCGCGGACACCGCGTACTTCACTGCGGAAACCCTGGGCTTGGTGACGGTCCTTCCCGGCTCTGTCTGGGCTCCCGCGAACCTCCCTGCGTTTCCTGTCTAGCGCCTTCAGCGCCCGGGGTCTGGCTGGTGGAGGACGGTCAGGAAGGAGCGGCCACCCTTCTCAGGACGGCCCCCTCCCTGCACGGGCCGGGTCTCGCGCCTCCTCCGGGGGACGTGAACCCCACTCGGCCGTCACGAGGCAGCAGAGTCAGAACTTCATAAGCCGCCCACGTGGCCGCTGAGACGCTCTTCTACATCAGGTCAGAGCAGAAGTAAAACTGAAACCGCTGACCTCGGGATTCGCGGATTGGCCCAGTTTGCCTTCAGAGACGAATGCGATGCTTCCCGATTAAGGAATAAAGGGGAGAACACAAAGGGAGCAGGGACGTGGCCGCAGAGAGGAGGGCAGGCCACACGGCTCACAAGGCCGCGGCGGCTCAGGGCGAAGGGGCAGCCGGTGTGGCCCATGAGGGGTTAAGAAGAGGCCCGAGGCCTGAGGGCCAGACCCATGAAGAACCCGACCCTCATCCAGGAGGGTCTTCCAAACGGCCAGACTCCGCCAGGCCACCGGGAACGGGTCACACCTGGGCGGTGTGGGGCCGGAGTGAGGCTGGCACAGCCGTGAGACCTGTCATCCAGGAGCCAGGAGGCTGGGGCAGGAGGATCGTCAGTTCAAGGCTGGACAGCGAGCGGGAGGGGTCAGGGGAGAGCACTTGCCTGACCCCACAAGACGAACGGAACCCAGGCTGGAAAGTGTCCCTGCCACACAAGCGCAGAGTACAGACGTCCCTACTCTGTAGACATGGACTCGCGATCATAAGGGCTCCAGATAAAATGACCAATAAATGCTTATTTCAAACGATGACAGACCGAGGCCAACAGGACGTCCTCGGGCTCGTGGCTGACCAGGCAGGTCTTATGGGTCAGGGAAGCTACCCTCAGTTCCCCGTGGGGATGGGTTAGGATCTCAACCAGCACAAGGGTCATTTCCAGAGACACTTGGTAAGAGCCACTCCCTGACTCACGGGAGCGGAGGCCAGCAGCGGACGTCCACACCGCGGTGAAAACACCCACTGGAGACCAGTAGCCGATGGCACACTCGCTGGGCGGGCAGTGCCCACGTTTCCCGCAGAGTCAGGACCGTTCCTGCTCCCGCAGGGCCGCAGGGTCAGTGGGGAGGGAACAGCGTGACCATCGGCCATCGGCTCCTGGAAGCTGGTGAGAGCAGAGGTGGCCGTGACTGTATTACACGAGGATCCGTGGCTCTCTCAGACACAAGGCAGGACGGGAGCGACTTTGGTGGCCACGGTCCCCGGGCTTGGCCTTCAGGAAGAGGAGCCTGCTCACCCTCCCTCACTAGTTAGACCCGAATCCTGGCACAGTAGGAGGCAGCATGGAAATTCGAACTGGGAAGAGGATCTCAGACGCGTCTGTCACAGATGTGTCTCGTGACGAGGGCCATGTTAATAGGAAGTGCCGGTGTGCACAGGAACTCTCACGCCAAGACGGAGGCTCAGCGGGGGTTTGCGAGATCGGTACCCCTCTGGAAAACAAAACAAGCAGCACCGACGGACCACACGCGGGGGAAATAAGTCTAACTGCACGGGGACCAAGGGATCGCTTCCAAAGAGTCGAACAGCCAGGTGCGGTGGCCACACCTGCCATCCCAGTGCCTCCGGAGGCTGAGGCAGGAGGATCACAAGCTTGAGGCCAGCTTTACCAACTAAGCAAGACCCTGTCTCAAAGTAAGAAGGGTGGGAATGCAGCTCAGGCCTAAGCACCCCGGGTTCAATCTCCTGTCCTCCCCAAACAAACAAAAAATCTAAGATATTTTCCCCAAAGCAAATTTTTAGGTCCTAGTAAAAATCACATGCAAACTAATTAAAACAAATAAAAAAAAATTTAAAAAATCACATGCCGCTGATGTCTATCATTGTCCACGAAACAATGAGACCACGAAGCTCAGACAAGTTAGGTGACTTGCTCAAGGCCACACAGCTACCAGTGGCGAGGCAGGGAGGGTGACCTCACGATTTGGAGCTGGAGCTGGCTCAGTTTAATTAAGTTAAAACAAACTTGACACGTGCTTTACGGCATAATCCCACAGGTGACTCAATCCCAATCCATCCCAGCGAACAATGCAGACATTAGACTAGTAAGGCAGCATGTACAACACGGTGTCCCACGTCGGCCACGGAGCTGCGGTGGCACCCAGGGTCGGTGTGCTTCTTGCCCTTTCCCCGTCTTTGTACTTCTGCTTGTTCTGAAGTGATGCTGATGGCGTCCGGAGGAACAGGTTTGGTTTTTAAGGACGGTGGGGCCAGCGACTCCACCACGTGTCCAGGTGCTCCTGCACCTGGGTGCATCCTGGCTAGGCAAGGTCCTGTCCCCAGATGTGTGGCTGGTGTCTGTCCAGCTCCATGGGCCTGCCGTTGTGTGGTCAGATGCCTCCCAGACGGTGAGATTCGGAACCTGTCACCAGACGGCCAGAACCCTGCCTCCGGGGTCCCTGAGGCCACCAGACCTCAGGGGGCCACGCCAGCCACCTGGTCCCTCGGGGATGCGTCTCCGTGAGGCAGGGCCACTCTTCCTGGGTGGGGAAGGGGCTTTCTGGCCATCTTCTTCTCAGAGAGGGCCGCCCACCTCTGTCCCAAGTCTAAGGGCACCTAAGGGCAGTGAGCTGCGCAGTCCTGGCCCCCTGGCCGGCCACTCTTACAGTGGTCATCTTTATGAGCTACTCATCTTAATCCTCTACTCCCACCAGGAAAAGAGAAAAGACAACCCAGACTTTAAATCACCCTGAATGGAAAGGGCTGCGTGGCCCCTCCCGGCCCCGCCCAGGAGCAGCCCAAGGTGGGTCAAGCCCCCGACTTAAGCAAGGGCCGTGGTGCTGTTGGTGCCCCGGGCCCCCTTTATGGCAGGTCTCCACACCCCAGGCCTGACCAGGTCATCACGTGACCCCCTCCCAAGGGCAGCCCACACCAGTGATGCCTGGCAGGGGCTCCGGGCTGCCCAGGCTCAGGAAGGGCTGTCGCTGGGCCGTGGGCTTTGTGCCCTGGAGGGTCCCTGAGCGCCAGGCCTGTGCTGGACTTCAGCTGAGGCCACAGCCCTGCTCCACTCCCAGGCCCTCCCCCTCTTCAGGCACCTCCCGAGCCCCTGCTCAATGACCTGCAGACCCCGGGCCCAGCTGGGCACATGCCCAGTGCCAGGCCTGACTCCCCACAGGCGCTGGGCCTGGCTGGCACAGGAAGCAGAGCCCGCACGGTGCTTCAGACTGCCCGTCAATGGCCGTCCAGTGGCCCCAGGACCAGAGCCATTCCCAGAAGCAGAGGAACTGGCATTAAAAGAGTAGATTCAACATCTGGACACAACCTGGACGTCCATCCACTCATGGACAAGTGGACAAGTGTGTCTGTCTGTCTGCCCACAACAAGGAATGTGATGTTGCCGGAAAGAGACCAAATGACGGACACCTGTCCCAGGTGGGGACGGGAAGACACAGTGCTCCACCAAGGAAGCCAGACACAGACGTGCGCCTAGTGTCACTACGTCCAGCAAAGGGAGAGCCATGGCCATGGAGGAGAGGCGCAGTGGCCTGGGCAGGCGGGGAGCCAGGCATTGGGGCGAGGGGAGGGGGGATGGGTGAGGAAGCCCACCCTGTGTCTGGTGACAGCACAGCTCGGTCAGTTTGCTGACGGCGGCTGAATTGCACACTCAAAGCTGGGGACTTTACGATATCTGTGATATGTCAGACATGTAAAGTAAACCCCAGGGACGTGGTGGCCCCGGGCACTGCCGGCGGAAGGGTCTCCTGGACACGAGTCTGCAGACAACCCACCGCCCCCGGGTTTTGTTTCCTTTAGGGAGAGGCGGATCACAGCCTTGGCATGAAATCCTGGTCTGCAAGAAGCACCATGATCACCCAAAATCCAAGGTCCTCCTGATTTGTCCCCTCTCAGACCCACGGTCCACACCGAGCCCCTGGAGGGGCTGCACCCCCCCACGAGGCTGGGTTCCCCTGACGCAGGGCTCCCCCGACACCTGCACCAAAGCCCTGGGAAGAGCTGGTTTCAAAGGCAGAGCCCCAGCCAGGCAGGGAGCAGAGGCCCCAGCCGCGTTCCCACAGTGGCCCTCACCCCCATCCAGGCCGCAGTGTCACGGACTGTCCCCTGGAGTCCTTCCTCTCCTTTCCAGGACACTTGCCGTGGGGTTTAGGGCCCGTGCGGAGAAGCCAGGTGGTCTCGTCTGGAGACCCAGCACTCACTCACCTCGGCAAAGACCTTTCCCCAATGAGGGTCCACCCCAGGCGCCAGGAGCTACCTCCTTACAGAGAAGGCTTAGACGGAGGGAGGGACGCCCCAGCCACGTTCCTAAGGTGAGGTGGGGCTTCACGCTCTGGGTTCCGCCTGCCTGAAAGGGGTTTGCCTGTCCCTCCAGCCGCGGGCACCTCTGCCAGACCCCCCAGAGCAGGCGCTGCAGGGAGCAGCCTGCAGTCTTCCCAGAGGCCTCTCTCTGTGAGCACGCACCTGTGAGCACGCACCCCTGAGCATGCACCCCTGAGCATGCACCTGTGAGCACACACCCCTGAGCACACACCTGTGAGCACACACCTGTGAGCATGCATCTGTGAGCACACACCCCTGAGCACGCACCCGTGAGCACGCACCCCTGAGCACATATCCCTGAGCACGCACCTGTGAGCACACACCCGTGAGCACACACCCGTGAGCATGCACCTGCGAGCACACACCTGTGAGCACGCAACTGTGAGCACACACCTGTGAGCACGCACCTGTGAGCACACACCCCTGAGCACGCACCTGTGAGCACGCACCCCTGAGCACGCACCTCTGAGCACACACCCGTGAGCACGCACCTGCGAGCACACACCTGTGAGCAGTCCAGGCAGCTGTGAGCACACATCTTCGAGCACGCACCCATGAGCACTCACCCCTGAGCACACACCCGTGAGTACACACCCGTGAGCACACCGTGAACACACAACCGTGAGCAGTCTGTCCTCACCTTGTGCCTACTTCTGTGACACCAACCTGCCTGGCAGGGGTCTGTGCACAGACATCGCAGTGAGTAACTGGATTCCCACGGTCCCGGGCAGCGGCCTGGGCGTGCTCAGAGGCGTCCAGCCTGAAGGGGGGACCCTCACTGTTCCAGGAGCCAAGAGGCTCTCTGTGAGCACGAGGTCAGACTTCCTTCTTTTCAAGAAGCCAAGGGCAGAGGTCCCTGCTCCCCGGCAGTGAGGGACGTGGCATGGTGACCCCGTTTGAGGGAGTGGAGGCCGAGGCTCAGGGGCTGAGCGGCACGTCCAGGGTCACTGGGCCGTGAGGGGTTGTGACTTCAGGACGCCCCACTAGGGCCTTCTGGGCCGCCCGGGCGGCAGGCTGCCTTTCCGGGCCAGCGCTGCGAGCTCAGCCAGGCCCGTGCTGGGCTCCACGCTCGCTGCTGCCATCTGGACACCCCCAGCCGAGTTTGGCTGGGCCGCCCTTCATCTTGGCCATCAGCGTCACGCGGGAGCTGGGCAAGGACAAGACCCGGCCCCGCCTGGCTCCCTGCGTGGCCTCCGCCGCCCCACTGCAGGCCCAGGGTGCCTTCCCGATGGGCTTTACGGAACTCGGGGGGCCCTCCCGGTGCCCTGGAACCAAGGTTCTCCAAACCCTGAGTCTGTGAGGAGGTACGAATTCTATTTTTGGAAAATCCCAGGGTGGTTTTGCATATTCAAGAACTGCTGCCCTGGAAGAGGCTCTGGGGACAGGGAAGTAGCTCGGGTGGTCCATGTTCTGCTGACCAGCACGTCCTCAGACCTGGAGTGACACCTTGCACCAACACCCGGGACTGGCACCTTGCCGGCTGGCTCAGGGCTATCAGTAGGCCCCTTGGCCAGACTCGGGGTCCCTCTGGACTCTTGCCATGGCCCAGCACAGGGCCACACTGGGGTGGACGCTCCGGGTCTGCCGAGTCTGGCAGCTAGGTTCCGTGGGACACCAGTCCCTCGTGGTCTGCTGTCTTGGGGCCCCGTCACCTCCCGAGGCTGACAGCGCGGCAGGAAGTCCTGAATTTGACTCTGAACTTATCAGGTGGATTTTAAAACAGGTGCCGGGCTCACGGAGGACCGCTGAGCACGTTTTTAGGTGCCGTTGGCTGCGGTATGTCCCGGGGGAGAAACGACCGTTGAGATCCTCGCCGACTTTTAAGTTGGGTTTTGTGGCGGAGTTGTAGGAGTCTCTGGGCCTGTAGTCGCGAGTCCCCGCCGGGTGAGTACCTACCGGACATCCTCTCCATCTGTGGGCCGTCTGACTCTCGTGGCGGGGGGCTTTGAAGCACACACATTTTAACTTTGATCAAGTCCCACGTACCTGGCCGACGTCGCGTGTCCTGGCCTGGCAGGAGGAAGCAGCCGGCTCCCTGGCGTCCTTGTCTGAGGGCACTTGTCCCCTTGGCCTTGTAGCCCCCAAAGCCTCCCCTCCTGGTCCGGTCACTGGGGATGAGGATCCACACCTGAGTTCTGCCTCCCGTCCTCTCTGTCCTCCTGTGGTGCTGGACCCCAGCCCTCGCCCACGCCCGGCCAGCCCTAGCCATGAGCTGCTCCCAGCCCTGACGTGAGTGGGGGGGCACAAACCTGGTCCACAGCAGCCCGTCCAGGGGGAGACCGACGGCTGGAGATGACCCTTCCAGAAGAGACCTGTCCAGCCCCTCGACCCATCTGTCCCTCCCCCAGGCCACCCTCCCCTGGGCTGTGAGTGGGGGCCCAGACCCTCCCCGCAGCTGCAGTGATGCACTCCCTCAGTGACAGTCACAGGCAGGTCACTGCTTCTCCAGGACAGGGCCAGGAGCTGCTGGCACTCACGCTGCCAAAACCATGTGGCCCCGCCTGCTCCTGCCACGGAGGCCGGCGCTCACCTGCAGGCCAGCTCCTCGGCCGTGTGCAGCCACAGAAGCCGCCCCCACCCCCAGAGCAGCTGCGGGCGTCAAGACAGAAGGGAGGAGTGGAGGAGCGGCAGCCCCCACGCACCACGGCGGGAAGGCAGAACCTGCAGCTGCCGCGCTGAGCAGTGAGCAGGACCTCGAAACTTGACCCTGTCAGGTGACGCGGCCGTAGGCATCTCCTGAAGCCCAGAATCTTTAGGTATATTTAGGTGTCTACTAGTCCTGCTTTAGGTATCTCCCAGAAGAAAGAAAAGCCATGTTCTCCCAGAAGCCTGGACCCAAATGATCAGAGCAGCCCAAGTGCCCATCAGCCCAGGGACGGGCAAACAAATGCCGTCTAGCCACAGCCTGGAATATTATTCGGCCATGAAAAGGAAGAAAGATCATGTGGATGAGCCTTGAGAATGTTTTGCTAAGTGACAGAAGCCAGTCACTAAGGACCACGTGTGGTGTAATTCTGTTCACAATGATTACTCAGAATAGGCTGACCGTAGAGACGGGAAGTGGATTCCTGGTTGCCATGGGGGGATGGGGAGGGCGGAGGGGTGACAGCTAAGGGGAGGGGTTTTGGAGGATGATGAAAACGTTCCAAAGCTCCTTGTGACGGATGTGGGCTGAATGTACCGACCACCATCGCGCTGTACACTCGAGCGGGTGAACTGTGGTGGGGGTTGGGTCTCAGTGGAGCTGTTTTGAAGACGTGATCCATGCTGAGCGCTCACCTGGAAGGGTCTGCAGGAGGGGCGCGGTGGGTGGGGGAGGCCTAGGGCAGGGCAGGCTGGGGCTGCAGGGATGAGCTCTCCTGGCTGTGGCCTGCGTGGCCGGACGCGGTCATCTTCCTGGGGCCACCCGAAGGCACCGGCTGCCGTGTCTGTCGAGGGCTGTGGTGTGCAAGGTGGGTGCAGTGCCCCAGAGGGCCACCCTCCCAGGCTCTCTCCGCAGCTCAGGAGCATCCCCGTGCTGAGGCCCCAGGCCATCAGGGCTGCCCTGGGGTCCAGCCTCACCCAGGGCGTCCTCAGCTCCTGGGAGCCGCCCACTAGATCCTGGGAGAGGGCAGCACTGACCAGGGCCTCCTCCGCCTCTGCTCAGGAGTCAAGGAAGGGAGTGGGCTCCTGTGGACCCCAAGCGCATCTGCAGGCCCTTGAGATCTGGTCAGCCCAGTGCGTCTGGCCAGCATCTACCCGGGAGTCCCAGAGACAGTCCAGGTGGGGCCCTCCTGCCTGCCCAACTCCAAAGCGTCCCTCCTGGAGCCTCTTGACCGTGTAGTGCCCACGGCCTCAGTCTCAGAGATCTTTCGCATCAGGGGCCTCAAGTGACCAACCCTGAGGGCCATGGTGCCTGCCCTGCATGGCGCTCGGCACTGTCCTTGCAGATCCATAGGATGTCAGCCCACAGCTGGGGGGTTCCGGGCACGGGTCTGAGTGTGCCCAGCTGGCGAAGGCTGAGATGCTTTTGAAGAAACCCAGGGAGAGATGCCCTTTCCCAGCCCCTGTTCCTACCCAGGAGGTAAAAGCTCCGACAGGCGCAGACTTCTCCATCTGTGCAGGGGGGAGTGAGCAGCGCGGCGGGACGGCCCCGTGCCACCAGGTTGCCTTCCCCTGCCTCGAGGCATCGTGTCCCCAAGCACCCCTCAGGCCGGCTGGCAGGTTTTCCTGGGGGTCACCACTGTTATCAGGCCTTGCAATCTGTACAGTGTCCCCTGCGGCCAGCGGGCTTGTTCTGTGGCCCCTGCCCAGGTAGCTAGAGACCCCACTGCGCCTCCTGACGAGGGGGCAGGACCAAGAAGCTGAGACACTGGAGGGAGGGGGGAAGGGGATGGACAGCCCGGCAGACAATGGGGCCCCTGGCACCAGATGGGCCCGGTCACCCTCTCAGTGGTGGCCAATAGGGACTGTCCTCACCCCTCTGTCTGGGAGGGCAGCAGGAAGGGCCAGTGCACAGGGGTGACAGGGAGGTGAACCCCGGGTGGTGGGACCCGCTCCCCACTCACTAACCCAGCACCTGGGGCCCAACACTACAGCTGAGCAATGACCTGCCCTGTCCTGCTCACGACCCACCGAAGGGCACAGGAGACGGCCTGGGGAAAGCGCGCGGCCAACCTCAGCCCCTGGATCTGCCCTTGAGAGGGACATGGCTCGGCGTGACCGGGGAAGGCTGTCCTCCTTCCAATCCATGGTCAAGCCCTGGTGTGAGTCAGACCCACTGCCAAACCTCTGCCACCTGTTCCTTCCAGTGACAAAGCCTGATGGAACAGTGTCCTGGGTCAGCCCTGCAGGTGGCCCCTAGGACGGCCACCCCTGGTTCATGGGACACCACCCCAGAGCACGTGCCATCGACAGACCCACCCCCTTACTGAGGGGTTATGCGGACGGAGTTGAGTGGGAGGCGGGGCCAGGCAGGGGCGGGCCTGGGTGGAGCCTCCGCGTTTGGGGGTGGGGCTCCATGGGGGCGGAGCCGGGTGGGTGGGGCCATAAGGGGGCGTGGCCACCAGGGCGGAGCAATCTTAGGGTGGGGCTGGGGGCGGGTGCTAGGGGACTCCATCGGGTGGAGCTATAAGGGGCCGCCTGCGGTGTGGGGCTGGCCGCTGGACCTTGCCCTGGTGTGGCCCACTCCTGTGTCTGCACTTGGGGAAATCCACCAACGCGGATCCCATGGGCCCTCCCCATGAATTGACACCTGTTTTCCTTTCCCCCATGTGACCTCCTCCCGAGTCCCGTTAGTTCTGGGCCAGGCGAGGGTCCCAGGCTGGGCTTCCAGCTCTAATAAAATGCGGTCCTCGCTGTGGGCCGGCTTGACCCTGTGGGGGACAAACGGAGGAGGAGCCCGCAGTGAGCTCGGGAGCTGGCCTTGCGGATGGCCCCAGGGAACCACCTGCAGGAGCAGGGGTCGGGCGGAGGCTTCGAGGACCAACCGTGGAGAGGCTGGCCGGGGGTGGTGGGGGAGACGGAGAGGTGGTCAGACCGGGACGCCGCAGGCAGAGAGCCCGGAGGCAACTCTCGGGATGAGGAAGTGGGCGTCAGGGACAGGCCAGGCAGAGAGCGCCTGCGAGGGCCAGCCCGGCAGCCTGGCCAGGTGGCCGTGTGGCAGTCTGTCCCGGTGTTGGCCATCTTCACCATCTTCACGTGTGTCCCCCCCGCCCCCCCCCAGGGCCAAGAAAAGCTAGGACTCGGGATGGTGTGTGAGGCCTCCAGACTTCTAGCTGTGGTCAGCCGTGCGAAGTACCAAGAAGAGCAGACGACACTCGTCTCTGGGTGAACCTCAGAGCGCGCGCGGGCAGCGGCGTCCAGGGCCTTGTGTTTGGGACGACTGTAACTAGAAGCCATGCGGAGGTTCCCACTGAGCTGCTGGGAATATTTTCCGTGTTTACGTAGTGCTCTGAAGCCATCCCCATGGTTACCTAAGCCCGGGACGTGTCATGATTTGCTTTACATCTGTCTCAGGGCAGATGCCAAGGTCTCTAGGTGGAGCCTGCGTCCCACCCGACCTGGGTTATGTCTCCTTCCCAGGAGGAGCCACCTGGCAGCGACCAGGACACCTTCCCCGCCCTCCAAGGCTCCTAGGCCCCAGGCCTTCAGCTCAGGAGGGCACCTTAGGGATCATCTGTCCCCAGCCGGGGAAACTCAGACCTTGCCCAGCGTTACAGGGCAGGGTGCAGGAACCCCTTCCCAGTGAGACGGGCTGAATTCCCTGAAATGCCCCCCGCCCCCAGGAGGAACTAAAGCAGCACACTCAGGTGCATTCCTTACTCTAGATCTGCAGGAGCTCTGGGCACATCCGGGGAGAACCACCATCCTGATGATACTGAGACTTTCATCCCACCGGGCTTTAACTTGGATCTGTTTTTGGTGGATTCACCCCTAGGTTCCTTACTCGCACGTATGCATCGTCTCTGTTCTCATCGCTGTTGTCAATGGCAGCTTTTAAAAACTTGTGTTTAGTGAACTGTGACTGCTGCATAGGATGCCGCTGAGCTACGTGCACTCCCTGGTCTTGTGGGTTTTCTATGGAGGCGACACATCTCTGTCACTAATGAGGGTTCCCTGTGACCTCTCCTCCCTTCCATCTCTTGCCGTGTCTCACTGGGAAGGACAGGCCTCGGGTTCATCTGGTATTGGGCCGTCCTTCAGTATTTCTCCCCGTCATGATCATCCTGGGTATTTTTTGGTAGAGGCTCTTTGTCAGATTAAAGAAGTTCCTTCTGTTCCTAAGCTAAGGTTTCCTATTGCTGCGATTTTAAAACCACGATTGGATATTGAATTTTATTGAATGGTTTTTAATTTTATTATTATTATTTTTTATTTACACATGACAGTGGAATGCATTAATTACGATTCTTATTACACATATAGAGCACAGTTTTTCATATTTCTGTTTGTATACAAAGTATATTCACTCCCATTAGTGTCTTCATACGTGTACTTTGATAATGACGACCATCATATTCCACCATCATTTCTAGCCCTATACCCCCCTTCCCTTCCCACCCCTCTGCCCTATCTAGAGTTTGTCTATTTCTCCCACACTCCCCCTCCCTATCCCACTATGGATCAGCCTCCTTATATCAGAGAAAACTTTTGGCATTTGTTTTTTGGGATTGGTTAACTTCACTTAGCATTATCTTCTCTAACTCCATCCATTTACCTGCAAATGCCATGATTTTATTCTCTTTTATTGCTGAGTAGTATTCCATTCTTTATATATGCCACATTTTTTAATTTATTCATCCAGTGAAGGGCATCTAGGTTGGCTCCATAGTTTAGCTATTGTGAATTGTGTTGCTATAAACATTGATGTGGCTGTGTCCCTGGAGTATGCTGTTTTTAAGTCCTTTGGGTATAGACTGAGAAGAGGAATAGCTGGGTCAAATGATGGTTCCATTCCCAATTTTCCAAGAAATCTCCAAACTGCTTTCCATATTGGCTGCACCAATCTGCAGCCCCACCAGCAGTGTCTGACTGTACCTTTTTCCCCACATCCTCACCAACACTTATTGTTGTTTGTCTTCATAACAGCTGCCATTCCGACTGGAGTGAGATGTATTGAATTATTTTTATTTTTGCATCTCTTAAGAAAATCACTTGGTTATGCAATTCATTTTAATTGGTCATTACAGTGAACTGAATTAATAGAGTTTCTAAACTGATTTTGTTTTCCTGGAATAAACTGGACTTAGTGTAATTTATTACAATTTATTGCTCATTATTTAGGAATCTGAATTTCTAACTATTACATCAGTAATCTGTGGCATGGAAACTCTGTAATCACTCAGAGAGTTCTAGGTATTTAAAAAATTTCCGTAGGATTTCTTCCTTGACCTGTAAGTCCTTCGGAGCATGCTGTCTGATTTGCAGACCTGTAGTTTTTCATGTAATCTCTCACCCATTGCCTTCTTTTATTCTTTATTTCTTTCTCTCGCTGGCTGGTGATCTGGTGCACGTCTGGTTTTGCAATGGATTTTTCTATTAAGTGCCACGATCCTTCCGTAAGCACTGGTTCAGGCTTTCATTTGCTTTTTGATTTTTCTTTATTCTACCTTATTCTCGTCTTCTTGATTGACTAGTTATGAGGAGACAAATATCACAGTCTCTCATTATTTGTTGGACTTTCCAGTTCTCCTTAAAATCTTGCTGATTTTTGTTCTATATATTGAAGCTCTGTTAGTGGGCGCATGAAATTTCAAAATTATGATAGGATTCTGTGAATTAAACCTCCTAACACCTTACGTATGACTGTGGCTGAGTGGGTGTGGTGTTAAGAACACGGTACCAGCTTTCTTTTGGTCTGTGCAGCCTAGTTTGTATCTTTCTTTTCTTTTTTTTTTTTTTTTTGTACCAGGAATTGAACACAGGAGCACTTAACTACTGAGTTATATCCCTAATCCTTTTTTTTTTTTTTTAAATTTGAGACAGGGTCTTGCTAAGTTGTGGAGGCTGGCTTTAAACTCACGATCCTCCTGCCTCAGCCTCCTGAGTCGCTGGGATTTCAGGCATGCACCACCACGCCTGGGTAGTATGTGTTTTCTACTCTTTGGTTTATAGTCTTTCTGTGTCTTAACGTATTAGAAGTATCTCAGTGAATGTGCGTGTGCAATATATAAAGATATGTATAGTGTGTATGATATATGGCATATATGGAACACATACTGTTGAACATTGATCTGGTTTTAATTTAATTCAATTTTATTACTGGGGATTGGACCCAGGACCAATCTACCATGGAGCCAGATTCCCAGCCCCTTTTATTTTTTATTTGAGACAGGCTCTCCCAGAGTTGCTGAGGCTGGTCTGGCACTTGCGATCCTCCTGCCTCTGCCTTCTGGGTAGCTGGGATTCCAGGCGTGTCTGGCTGGTTCTGATCCTCAATGGAGAGTTCCATCCATCACGCGCGCTGCAGTTGCTGATCCGTGAGGGTTATTTTGACCATCAGCTACCTACTTAGAATTGGTTCTGATTTTTTTTTTCTTCCTTTCTTACGCTCTTCTGGATCTTTCTTTCTTCCCATCCCATTTCTCTATCCCTCTATCTTTTTTTGGAAGTTATACACATGATCGATCTTCTTTCACTGTTTTTATAAGCTATAATTAAATTAATAAGGCATAATTAAATTAATGAAGTTTAAAAATAATCAGCATTTCTGTCTTTTCCCAAATAGTGCAAGGATTTCTGCTCATTTTTATTTCAACTGGGTTTTCCAGTGCATGTGCTGTTGTACGTTGTGCAGCTGGGTTCCCATCTCCCACCAGCTGCACCTCTTCCCGGTTCCCCACCTCCCCAGGGAGCCACGCTGCCCACCTGCCCTTCCACCCGGGCCGTTCCCTTCCAGAGCAGACTGGTCCCCCAGTTCTCAGCGGGGTGAGGACAGTCTCGTGAACACTTGCAGGTACACTGTCCCCAGGTGAACTCCAGAGGGGGACTGCAGGATTGTGGGGTGTCTAGGTTGATCTAAGACATACTGGACCGGTTTTCAGTGTAGCTGGATGGTTACACGTGCTCGCCCGCGAGGGGGCGAGGGGACGTTCAGGCTGCCCTCGTCTTGTCGCGCTTGGGGGGTGAGCATCTCTACCTCATTCTCCTTCCCAGCTGATGATGTGGACGGCCCCTCTTGAGCTCCCCTGCCGTCACGGTGTAGATGCGAGGTGTCCCCCGACGCTCGTGCGAGAGACACCGCGAGACGTTCTAGAGGTGAAATGACCTTCAGTCCCCGACAGGCATCACCGGGTGGTGACTGTAGGCAGGTGGGTGCCTTTGGGGTGGGTCTGTGGGAGGGTCTGTCTGCTTCTTGGTGGCTACGTCCTGACCTGCTTTCCTCTGCCCACTCTCCCCCACGACCTTCACCTCACCTCGGGCCCAGATTTACGGAGTCAGCCGGCTGTGGACTGAGATCTCTGGACCCAGGACCCTCCTACAACTTCTTCTCCTCTAAAACTGTTCTTGTCGGATCTTTCGGCCACGCAGTGAAAAAGCCGACGCCAGCCCTGCTCTCTGTACTTGTTCTTGTGCGAACTGCTCCAGCTGCGGCACACGTAAAGTTGAGTGCTGTTCCCTGCGGGTGAGCTCCGAGCTCCTTATGCATTCTGCACGGGAGACTTGGCTGGGTTCATTGTTTGCAAACATCTGTTCTCGGTCTGTAGCTTCTCCTTTTATCGTTTAACAGAGCACATTATTATCTCAGAGCCAATGTTTTTACTTTTAATGAAGCCTCAACTTTTTCTTTTATGGGTTATGTTTTTTTGGTGTCATAAATAAAGAACTCTTTGCCTCACTCCAGGGGACAAAGTCTCATGTATTTTCTTGTAAAAACGGGATCGTTTTATGGATCTGTTACCGTCTTGGTAGCGGTTCTCACATCAGGTCTGCAGTTTGGGTTGTGGGTCACCCTCCTGCCCGAGAGCCCTCCAGCTTCATGCATTGAAAGGCGATCATTTCTCCATTGCTGTTGTAAGACTGGGTGCTGCGATTCCTCCAAGTCGGTCATTTTTCAAAGTTATTTTAAGCGATTTTAGTCTATTTGCTGGTCCAATAAATTTTAGAATTTGTCTGTCTCTACAAACAGTCATGCTAGGCTTTTGTTGGAATTGCAGGAAATAAAAATCAATTTGGGGAGAACTGAAATCTTCACAGGGCTGAATTCCAATTCATGAATATGGTATTTCTGTATTTATTCAGGTCTTCTATGATTCTTTCATCAACATTTCAGTGTTTAGGAGATCCTATACATGTTTTTTTTTTATTCACATCTAAATTTCTCACTTTTTAAATGTTATTATAAATGAAATGTTTTAAAGATTTGGTTTCCAGATGTGAGATGCTAGTATATAAAAATACAGTCGTTCTGTGGAGTAAGCCTGTGTTCAACGACTTGCTCATTACAGGAAGCTTTCTTGAGTAGATTTCTTGGGATTTTCTGTGTGAATAGTCAAGTTCTCTGAGCCTGGGGGCAGTTTTCTATCTTTCTTTTCCATCTGTAGATGTCTTATTTCTTTTTCTTGCCTTGTTGTGTGGGCTGACATCTCCACTGTGGAGTCAAATAGGAGCCTTCACGGTGCCTTGTTTTGATCTTTGGGGCAAAATATTTCTCCACAAAGTGTGATGCGGCTGAGGCTTTTCGCAGATCCCTTTATCACATCGAAGGTGTTCTCTTCTGCTGGTAGTTTGCCAAAACTTCATTCTGAACGAATGCTCAGCGCGGTCGGACGTGTTCTGTGTCGGCTGACATGCTTCTTTCTCTTTAGTTGTTGATGTGGCTGTTCCGCTGCTGGCTGTCGAGCACGGGGCTGGCATTTACTCCTAGGTAAGCGCCACGGAGCGGTGGTATGGGATTCCTTTTACCTGTTGCTGTTGAGGACTCTGTGTTCATGTCCAGGCAGGCTCCTGGCTCACAGCTTTCCTTTTGGTACCATCTTTGCCTGGTTTGATATGGAGGCCTAGCCTTGGAGCCCGTGCTGGGGAAGCCGTCCCTTATCCCTTCTATTGGGATAGATTGTGTACAACGGCTGCTATTTCTCCTTTCCATATTTGGTGGAATAAGCCAATTAGGTGATTTGGGACTGGGGTTATATTTATTTTGGGGGGAATTTTTGAAACCATGAATTGAATGTATTTAATAGTTAGTGGCCATTCAAGTTATCTCCTTCATCTTGGGTGAATTGTCACTTTTGTGTCTTTCAAGGAGTTTATCCATTTCATCCAGGAAGTAGGTTGTGGGCTTGGGACTGTTTACAGTATTTCTTTAAACAACGTTGGATGTCTGCGAGGATAAAGTATTGTTGATTTTGTTTTTTTTGTTTTTCTGTTTCAACTTTATATTGATTTCAGTTCTTGTCTTTATCATTTCCTTTGTTTTGTTTATTTCGGGTTCATTCTGCTCTCCTTTTTCTTGCTTCTTGAGCAAAAAGCTTTGATGATTAATTTGAAGCTTTCACTCTTTTCTTGTCCGATGTTTTAAATTTCTAAAGTCCCCTCTGAGCACTGCTATGGCTGAGTCTCACACACTTTGATACGTTGTATTTTTGATTTTGTGCATTTCAAAAGGTTATCTAGTCTCTTTGAGATTTCCTCTTTGGTTCAGTCGTAATCTCAGAGTGTGTTGTTTAATTTCTGTTGCTGCGGCACAGTTTAATTGCAGTGTAGGGCATACTTTGTGTGATTTAAATTCTTCTAAGGTGTGAAGTTGTGTTTTATGGCCTAGGACGTAGTCTATCTTGATGAAGGTTGAAAATAATATATTTTCTGCTCTTTGGGGGTAGAATGTTCTAAATGACTCTTAGATCTAGACGTAAATGGTATTATTCAGTTCCTCTCTATCATGGATGCTTTTCTGTGCATTTTGTTTTTGAGAGGGGAGGTTGAAGTCTTCACTGCACTTGTGGATCTACCTATTTTTCTTTTCAATTCCATTAGCTTAGCTTCAAGCCTTTTGAAATTCTGCTCATAGGTTATGAGCATTTGGGGTGGTTGTGTGAGCAGTGAATGGGTCTTTTGTTTTAGTCATAATGTAGAGTCTCTTTTTTTCATCCTAGAGATTTTCTTTGCTCTGAAGTCTACTTAGTCTGAAATTGTAGCTATTCAACATTTGGTGCATTTTTAATTTTAGTAATTATGTATTTAAAAAAAATTTTAGTTGTAGTTGGACACAATACTTTTATTTATTTATTTCTATGTGGTGCTGGGGATCGAACCCAGGGCCTCACCTGTGCTAGGTGAGTGCTCTACCCTGAGCCACAACCCCAGCCCCTGTATTTTTTTGTTTCTAGAAATTCTATATTATTTTTTCAAACCTGGTTGGTTGCTATTTATGGATTTCCCCTTGGTTGTATTTCAAGTGTTGCTTTTATCTCTTTAAACACATTCAACATTTATATTATTTTTTACGTTGATCCCTTGGATTTTGAATCCCTTTGGATTTTGTCTTGATTCTGCCGCCTGCTCTTTCGCTGACTTCTGTTCTAATGTTTTGTGAGTTTTGAGTGTGAGCTACTGATTTTCGAGTCCCTTTGTCCACAGGAGTTTTGGAGGCTGGGTTTGAGGTTGTGCCTGTTCGTCCCTCCCAGAAGCACTGTTAGGGGGAGGTCATCTTGTACCTTAGAGGTAAAACAAGCTCAGGAGGTCTCAGTGGCTTGTCCAAGATCCCTGGCAGGAAGCGGCAGAGGAGGCGAGGGCTCGACCCCACGTCCACGTTCTCTGCCTTGCCCATCAGGGCAGATCTCCGCACATCCAGGCACAGGCGGCCTCTACTCCACCCGTCCTCCTGGGTCCTCTTCTGCCCTGAGCCTGGTGGATGACCTCTGACCTGCAGTCCTGCCATGCAGAGTCACCGGGTCATTGAGTGGGGAGCTGACCGCGGGCCGGTTGGGAGGCACTTCTGATTGCAGGCAGTTCTTTCAACCTGTGGCCCTCGGCGGGGCTGCTCCTGGATGGCTGACCCTGGCCAGGCGCACACGAAGCTACTGCAGCTCTTGGAGTGAATGATGTCCCCAGGTTCCCGTGGGCCTTCCTCCTGTTTCTCCCGTAGACCCAGACACTCTGTGCAGCAGGTGGGATGTGATCTGAAGGCCACAGGAAACGCAGGAGAGGTCGTCTCCTGTGGGCCGATTCTTAAAAGATGGAGTGAGATCATGTAAGGTAAACCGGGGCCGCTTACCGGGGGACAGGCCAGTGGCCCTGAGGGCATTCCCCACGTCCTGCCGCCGCCTGACCCTCCCCGGCTGCAGCACTGTCCTCACCCCAGAGGACGCCCGGGCCCATGTGGACACATCTTCCCCACTAGGATGCCAGGGCCGCCCCTGGTCGTGCCCCCAGCCCAAGGTGGACGTTGGACAGGAGGAAACGCTTCCTGGTGTGGCTCCCGCTCAGACTCAGGAGAGTGTCTTTGCAGAGTCCCCCACCCCCCACGGTCACCAAGCTCAGCTTCAGGCCCCGCCCAGGCCCCCTCTGCCCCATAGAGGCCCCCTCGGTGTCCTTGCTCAGGTCCCTGCTCCCGAGCGGGGGTTTCGCAGACCGAGGAGCAGAGGAGACCCCTGGGGCCCTGGTCCAGTGCAGGTCCTGCCTGCGAGGTGCAGGCCCTGCCTTGCGGGGCGCAGCTTCCGGGTGAGGCTGCTGACAGGGCTGCCGCCTTGGCCTCCAGAGGTTCTGGGTGACCAGTGCAGGATGGAGCCCCCGGGGACGCTGTTCGGTGCCAGCTCTCTCCATCACGCGGGCACAGCTTTGGGTCTCGGCCAGTGTCCTGGGCTGCCATGGGGACGTCCTGTGCACCGGGTGGCTTGCAGCAGGAGAAATGACCGTCCCTCACGGTCTGGCTCCCCGAGTCCAGGCGGAGGTGTCGCGGGTGGAGAAGCTGCCACCTGCCTGGCCCCTGCTCCGGGAGTCACCCCTCCCCCTACCGTGGGGCTTGCTCTGTGCCGAGGGTCTCCGAGCCCCCCTCTCCTCACGAGGACGCTGGGCCGAGTGTCAGGGCCACCTCTTGACTAGGACCTCGGCTTCACTTGATCACACGTGCAGAGACCTGTTCCCAACGACGTCCCATTCACAGGCGCGGGGCTGAGAAGTGACCACGATGGGACCTCCCCAGGCCCTGGTTCCTGCTGCCAGTCAGCAGAGCCGGGCATGGCCACAGGTGCTGCCCTTTCGCCCTGCTGCCCGTTCTGGGTGGAGCAGGACCTGCCTCGGGGCCTGGGGGCACAGGAGGGGACACAGAGACCACCCAGATCAGAGGACTGGGCCCAGGACATGCTCCTGCTGACCCCTCCCTTGAATGCCCTGCTTCCTGGCCACTCTGGGTCCTGCTCCAACACGCAGCTCAGAGATCCCCTGCCCTGAGCCTCGACCCCAGGCCAGGTTCCTGGCGGTCCCCACGGTGACCATGGGCACTGAGGGCAGCCAGCAGCACCGCTCTTCAGCAAGCGCGCACAGACCCTCTCGGGGACCAGGACGTTTCTCCCTCTGTCCAGTCCCTCCTGTCAGCGTGACTGTGATCTGCCTGTGACCGGGCTCCACCCCTCCTGTGACCCCTCCCTGCGTCCTTCTCGCCCTCCTGGGACAGTCCTCATGGTGGCCCGACTCAGCCTGGCGCACACTTGGGCCTGTTTTCAGACTCCCCAGAAGCCCCCAGGCCCTTGTCACACGCTCAGCCTGGTAGGAAGAGGCCTGGCAGGGCCCGGGGGTGGCCACCTGGGGCCTGTCCTCCTCCACGGCCTCCCCCGGGGGCCAGGGGACCCGCCCACCCCCGACTCAGGCCTCTGCCTCTGTTGCTGCAGGCACAACTCCCCTGCCCCCTGGTCCACTGCGCTCTGGGCAGTGGCCACCTGTGAGGCCGTCCCGACCCTCCCAGCAGACATGGCCTCCCCGTCCCCGGGGAGCCCTCTCCAGACATGCCCCGGACCCGACATTCTCTTCAGGTTCACTTTTTTCTTTAAACCCATTTCCTGCCCCAGAAATGCAGAGACAGGCCCCGGGACAACGCCCGTTTCTAGAACGTTCTTGCACCAGTTTGGATGGTGTCCCCACAGAATCCGGCGTCAATATCCAAGTCCAGAGCCCCAGAACGGGGCGGGTGACAGGGTCATTGCAGACGTGGGAGGTCAGGGGAGGTCAGGCTGGGTGAGGTGGGCCGTCCCAACGTGACCGACGAGAAGAGGGACATTGGACTGTGGCCTGGGGAGCAGGCCGCGGGGCGTGGAGGTAGACATCAGGGAGGTGGCCACAAGCCGGTCACCACCACACGGATGATTTCTGTCAGTCCGGGAGCTGGAGGACACGGGTCCTCCCCAGAGCCTTCGGGGAAAGCAGGCCTGCCACCCGGGACCCCCTGTGCGTCTCAAGGACGCGCTGCTGGATGGACGAAGGCCGGGGGCAGGCGAGGGGTGGACGGCGCCTTCTCCCCGTGGTTGGCCGTGATCTCTGGGCTGTCCCTCCTGCGAGTGGCTCAAGGCCACTGGGGTCTTATTCAACCAGGCATCTGTGGCGCACGTGGGCCTGCCGCCCTGCTGACCCAGACCCGCCCTGAGCGCCGAGGCCTCCTGGAGGGGGCGTGGGGAGCGGCCTGGACCATCCTCAGGCAGCGGGAAGGGCGAGGCCCTGGGAGGAGGTTCCAGCAGACACCCAGCGGGCTGGCTGCGGTGCGGGCGTCGCCTTCGCCCTAGAAATGGACCCCAGTGGGCCCGGCAGCTCTGTCGGCCATGGTGCTGGCAGGGAATTTCTTGGAGGCCGCGGGGATATTTCGGACGGTTCCCCCGGAGCCTTCTGGGAACCCAGGGCCACCGAGAGCGGCCTCCATCACACACTGACAGCGCTGTGGCTGGGGGGCTGTGGCTGGCGGCTCTGTGACGCCCTTCATCACCACCAGAGGCCTCGCAGGCTCCAGGGAGATGGCGCCAGCCCCACCAGAGCCGGCCCCCCGCGGGGTGCCGCTGCTGAGAGCCAAGAGGGGCACCCAGGAGAGCGGGAGTCGGGGTCTTGGGCAGCCTGACTCCTAGACAGCGGCAGAGGCAAGCAGGCCTGGGGCCGCCAGCGTGTGGGCACTGTGCAGGCCGCAGGCTTGAGAGAAGCCGACCGCCCAGGGACGGGCTTAGTCCAACATCTTTTCAAAAATGTTCTGGGTTTAGCGAGCTCCCCTGGACGTGCCAGGCCACTTTGTCTTTAGTTGCTGAGCCGGGGTGTGTCCAAGGGAACGCACCCCCCTGCGCACCCCCCTGCGTCCAGGCCCCACGCCCTGGAGCCTCCTGGGGCTTCCCTGGCCCCCCCCCCCACTGGCCCTTGTAAACAGGAAGCGGACTTGGGCCAGCTCAGCATGAGCTCCGAACCCGGAATCTCCAAATATCCTCCTTCCTGCCCTCCTGCCCCTGGGACGGTTCTCCAGCCCAGAACTTCAGCAGGGAGGGGGAGCTGCTGGTGGGGGCAGGGGACCGGGCACTGGGCCTCGGGGACAGGTGTCTGCTGGGCTCCCGAGGCTGGCCTCATTTAGTCCTGCCACAGGGGTCCCGAGTTGAGAGCCCAACTGTTTTCTGCTCAGATGAGCAGTCCCCAGGGTCTGCCCCCCCCAGGGACCTGGGGACCGCAGGAGCACCGGTCCTCGGGAGACCCCATCGTGGGTCACTTTGTCCCCTGGGCCTGGTTTCCTTGCCCTCAGAATGAGAGGTCAAGTCTCTGCTCTCTGCAGTCTGTCCAGTGGGACTCTACAGGTGGGACGTCCGGTCCCCCAGAGATGCTGGCCGGCAGCTCCCCGTCTCCGTGACGGGCCCAGGGAAATGGCTGCAGGAGCAGGGCTGTTCTCAGAAGGAGCCTGGCCGCGGCTCCTGCCCTGGGACAAGGCACCTTGATCTTGACCTCAGGAGGGTGTCAGAGGGTGGGAGTGACTGGGTTCCCTGGGGGCCTCAGGGGCCAGGTGCAGGCTGAGGGCAGGGTTTGGCTTGCACGCCCCTCCCTGGCCAAGCGGCGGAGCCTCTGATCCGGCCGTGCCCTGCAGAAGCCGGGTCATGGCTGCAGCCTCACTGTGGGGGTGGCACAGAGGTTGCTGAGCCCCCGACCCTTGGCCAGGCCTCGTGGGGCTGCAGCTGGTTGTCACATGTGCACGGCAGCAGGTCAACCGGAAGACGGTAATGGGACACGGTGGGTGCGGCTGAGCGTGCTGGGCGTGGGGTTGGGGGCGGGTGCTGGAGCGGGGCTGGGGTCCCCCCTCTCTGCAGCACTGTCACGGGGTCGCGTTCCTCCTGCAGGCGGAATGGCCTCCCTCTGAGCTGGGTCTCGAGGGTCAGCTAGGGGACGAGAGCGGGCAGCACACTCCCGTGGCACAACCCCAGGGGGTTCCCACGGAGCCGCCCAGGGTGCCGGCCAGTGGGCAGAGGGCCTTCCTGCTGGCCAGTGCCAGGGAGAGACCCTGGGCGTGGCTCCTGATTCCCTCTGCCACCTGGGCTGGGACAGCGATGGGCGCCTGGTGATTGGGGGTGAGCTGCTGTGTTCCCAGGAGGGGCTCTTGGAAAGGGGGGAGGTGAGGAGAAGAATCGGCCGGGGCTCAGGGAGAGGCTGCCTCCAGTCCTGTTGTGGGTTTCCTCCTCTGCTTGGGGCTGGCGTGGCGGCCAGGGAGGGGGCACCGGGTTCTCAATTCCTCCTCTGGGGTTCCGGTCAGGTGGTGCTCGGAGGCTGGCCTCGGGGACAGGGAAGTTCATCTGTGGCGGAGGGGCTCAGTCCTGGGGGCCTGGGGCCCGAGGGCCACCCAGATGGAGGGCGGCAGGGCCCCTGTGGACATGGAGCCTCAGCTGCATCCGCGGGCCCAGTGGGTGCCAGGCTTCCGCAGCCGAGTCTGCAGGTCGTAGGTTTGATTCTGGCTCACGTGGCTGGTGGGAGGACCTCGTCCCAGCCCCGAGGAGCCCAGGCAGGATCCCGCGAGCCCAGGAGCTGAGGGACGGTCAGCATCGCGAGTCCCCGTGTCCCTAACATACCCACACGCAACCCTGAAAGCAGAAGTGACAGCCCCATGACGTCCCCTGTCCCCACCCATGTGACCATTCCTGCCCCCTGGGGGGTGTGTGCACCATGAAGACCTCTTGTCCCTGCATCTGGGCAAGGGCCACGTCGTGGTTGCTAGGGCCTTGAGCCTCCGGCCACAGGGCCAGTGGGGGTGTCCGGGTGGCTCTGGGGCCGGCGCAGTAGTGGGCATCGGTGCTGAGCCCATGGGGAGAGGCCCCTGGGTCTTCCTGCTGAGGCTGGTCCACGAGGCGGGCTTCCCAGACCCGGCGTTGTCCCCTCTGCGCTCCTGGTGAGTGGCCGTCCTTGGTGGTGAACAGGAGGTCAGCCCCAGGGCCACCGCGGGCTTGGAACCGCATCCTCACGTGGCCTCAGCTCCCGGCCTCGCCCACAGGCAGGAACGAGGGCCCAGCTCCGGCTGTGCTCATCCACGGGGGGTGGGGGGGCTGAGCCGCTCTGCTGGGGTCTTCCTGGACCACTGGCTCCGATTCTCTCGAGAAAGACTCTGCGGGACCTTCCCCAACCAGGAGCCTGGTCTCCATCGAAGGAGTTCCTGAGACGGTGAGGACTGTGACATGTCACTTGTCCTGGGGAGGACCTCTGGAGTGGAGGGTGGCTGTGTCCAATGACAGGGACGATGCAGGAGAGGCCTCTCACCCAGGCCAGGCCCACGGCAGGACGCGGGAGGCCAGCCTGGGAGAGCAGGGGACAGGCCCCGAGGGGCAGTGGAGAGGGTCTGAAGGGACGGTCGGGTGCAGCCTCCAGCGCACAGTCCTGTCCGTCTGTGCCCCTGGGCGACAGCCAAGGACACTGAGCGCTCACGGAAGGAGTTGCTACAGCTGACGTCTGAGTCAGGGTCCCGCCCCAGCCGCTCCGTCCCTCTGTGCCTTCCCGGGCGTCAGACTCCAGACCAGGGACTAAGGCGGCCTGGGGGGGGTCGGGCTGGCGCCCCAGGGCGAGGAAGGAACCAGAGGACCCTGGGGCGGGGCTCCCTGCAGGGAGCTGGGGGCAGGGCCTCTGGAAGGAGGGGTCCACCAGGTGGCCCCCACGTGGCTGTCCCCTGCTGAGATGAGCAGGGCGCCCTGGAGGCCCTCGAGGCTCCCCAACACCTGCTGGGAGCCGCGGGCCTCGAGGGACAGAGTCTGGGGCCCTTGGCACCCCACCCCCACCTCCACCGACCCCACAGACACCTCGACCTCAAAACACTGTCGGGGACCACGTCCCTGACACCCAGGAAAGTGCCGCAGACGGACGACCTTCATCTGTTTTCACTGACCTCTAACATTCGTGGGGCAAAGCATGACCTGGGGTTCCAGTGGCCTCAGGACCAGGGTCACCTCTGCTGGGACAGGTGGACTCTTCCTGCTGGCCCCGCGGGTTCTCCCCTCCGTCAGCCCCAGAGCCAGTGCCCACAGGTGCCCTGGGCCCCCACACGGTTCACTGGACGTGGTGCCTGGCTTTACCCGGGGCCCTTGACCCCTCCTCACCCTCCTGGGTGTCCCCCGTGTCCAGCAAGCCGGCCGCTCAGGGCAGCTTTTAAATCTTAAAATCAGCATCTTCCTTGTTACAAGAGCAGCCCATCCCACGCGGCCGAGAGGCAGGACCATCAGGAGACCTTCAAACGGCCCCCCCGGGGCGTGTTTTTCCTACATCTGTGTCCAGTTGTATCATCATGTGTGTGTGCATGTGTGTGCGCGTGCGCGTGCGTGTGTGTGCGTGCGTGTGCGTGTGTGTGCATGTGTGCATGTGCGTGTGCATGTGTGTGTGCATGTGCATGTGTGTGTGCGTGCGCGTGCATGTGTGCATGCGTGTGCGTGTGTGATTTTGATACAATCAGCATCAGGATAACAGCACTAATAATCACCATTTTAAAAAAGCGTTTTACTGACTCTTGGTTGGTTAGAATAAAAGGTGGGTGGCCAAAGTGTCTCGCGGTACACAGGACGGTTTGGGGTCTTTTCAGCACAGGCTGCGGGGGACGCCCAGGTGAGCCGACCTGGAATCAGTCTGCCGTCCACCCATCGCCCAGGGCGGGGCGCCCTGCACCTCGTTGGGCCCGTGGGGGGCCAGGCGGAGCTCAGCCTCTGGTCCCCTCCTGCCGGGACCACAGCTTCCGTCCAGGGGAGGAGAGGGGAGCCCAGACCCAGGGGCTGAGGAGTCGGTGGCACTGAGAGCGGAAGGTGTCGCAGCCCGAGGACGGAGCCCAGGCCAGAGGCCAGGCAGGAGGCCGGGAGGGAGGCCGTGTCAGGCCGCCCCGAGGTCAGATCCAGGCGAGGCGGAGGGTCTTAGGCTTCAGCGGGAATTTGTTTCTCACGTTCTGAGTCTGGGAGTCCCAGAGGGAGGAGCTGCTTTCCTGGCGGGCAGATGGCCACCTCCTCCGTCCCCATGACGTGGGGACGGGGGCAGACGTCTCTCCAGGTCCCTTCAGAGGCACTAACCCCACTGCTCCGCCCCGAGGTGTCTGACCGAGGTCTCGCAGCACCGTCACGCGGGGTTCTGGTGACAACGCGTCAACGCTGGCACCTGCTTGGCCTGTTGTAGCAGGGTCCACAGCAGCAGGGATGGTCCCTGAGCCACCAACGGGCTCCGACACGGCTGCCCAGGACGTGCAGGGAGCCCTGGCTGAGGCGGTGGCCTGGCCTGCAGGAGGAGTCGGGAGGGGACCAGGACGACGGGTGGAGGCCACCAGGGCTGAGCCGCGGGTGCACCCGGAGCCTGGCCCCAGGGGAGTGGGCGAGGGGCAGCACTGGGCTCTGCAGGGCAGGGAGGTCACCGGGGAACACGGAGGCCAGGAGCGGCTCACCGCAGGCTGGGACAGTCGGCCAGACGGTGAAACAGGAGGACAGCCTCTCCGAGTCCTTCTTGGATTCCCCAGGTGACGTCCTGGGCTCTGAGGCCCGCTGCCGAGGCCCGGGACAGGCGGCCCCTCCCTGGCCCAGGTCCCGCGGGGAAGGCGGTCATCTCTGGTGTCCTGTTCTGCTCTAGCATCTCGACCAGGTCCAGCGCACGGCTCAGGGTACTGGGCCGTCCACCCTGCGGTCACCTCCTCCACCTGCAGCGCTTCCTCATGTCCCCACGCTGTCCATCCAACCCAGTGTCCGCCCTCTGGCCCCGGCTCCACATGCTACTTTCTGTCCCTGGGGAGTTGATCACTGGGGGACCTCCAGGAGGGGTCCTGCTGCGTGGTCCTCTGTGACTGGCCTGCTTCACAGCCTGGTGTCCCTGAGGCTCCCCCAAGGCGCACCCTACGAGGTCTCCCCAGATGAAGCCCCGAAGGGCGTCCCCCTGCGGCCCCTGCCCTTGGCCCCTCCAGGTCCTATCCCCCGGTCCACCCCTGGGCCACCTTCACGGAAGCCCAGGGCCGCGAGCCACCAGAGATCCGAGGGACTGAAGACTGGGCGAGGCCGCGACACCCAGGGCCTGGCCAGCAGCAGGGCGGCAGGGCAGAGCGCGGCTGGCCGGGCGTTCCCGGGTGAATTGACGGCTCTGATAAGCCCCGGCCAAGCCAGGCTGGCGGCTGATACAGAGAGGTGTGTCCCTGGGGTCTGGTCACTGACTTGTGTTTGGACACTGGGGCCAGGGCGGTGGCCACAGGCCCCGGGGGATCGGGAGTCGGTTCCAGCAGGGCCGGTGAAGGGGGCTTTGCTCACGCTGCAGGGCGCAGGGTCCCCCATCGTATCCACACACCCGGCAGAGGGGAGGCGGACGGGCAGGGGAGGAAGCAGAGGCCCCAGTGTGACCCGAGGCGGTGACCGTGGGACCCGGCTGCCGGGGCAGCCTCACCTCTGGAGTTGACCAGACTCCTGGACGCCTGGCAGCTGCCCCTGCCAGGCCCTGGTGGAGGGCGCCCGGGAGGGCAGGGGCTGGCGAGCCTCTCTGGCCGTCCCCGCTCCTGGGTCCTGGAGACGAGGCCGTGCGTGGGTGGGGAGATCCTCACCAGCCAGCTGGCCTGGGGCCCTGCGGAGGTCAGTGCTGGCCGTGGGGCCACAGGGGGCGAGGTCGTTGGGACCAGGCTTCAGGGGTGTGTCTGTCATTTATTTATTTTATTTCTTAAAGTGCCTCTAGGTTGACGGGAATGTCCAGCAGGAAGGCAGGTTCCCCTGTGGGGAGGTCCCCCTCAGTGGGGAGCATCTTTAGGGGGAACCAGGGATTGAACCTGGGGCGCTTAACCCCTGAGCCACAGCCCAGACAGTTTGACTTTATTTTGAGTCGGGGTCAAGATGGATCGCCAGTCGGGGGCAGTTAGAAGCTTCCGGAAGCATTCACAGCGCGGCTCCCGTCCACGTCCTGATGGGCCTTGGTTTCGGGGCCCACCTGCGCCTCTTTTCTTTATCATTCAGTGTTGACTGAATAATTTCCACGTCACTCGACCGGCTTCGTGACAGTCCCATTGGGGACAGTCTCAAGAACTTCCTCTAGGCGCTGCTCAGCCGTGACTCTGGGTGGCCGTCCCCACACCAGCCCCGTGTGCTCCTGGTCTCTGCCGAGCCCCTGCGCAGGGTGGGCTCAGGAGCCTAAGGTGAGGCCCAGGCCCCCAGCCGTCCCTCTTCCCCCCCAGACAGAGGTGGCATGTGGGCGTCCCCCGCAGGAGGCACGCAGACCCCGCGTGCGTGGCCAGGAGCCCCTGTCTTCCGTGCCTCTGCGTCACCTCGTGGATGTGACTGTGAGGACCGCCCGGCGTTCCCTGAGGTGGACCTCCGCCCAGGAGCTTGTCCTCCTGTCCTGTTTGTACCTTAGAAATGTTGAACGGCAACGATTGGTTTCTTTTCCACGATTTTCTAGAAAACTCAGGCGACCACCTAGAAGTCAGCAAGTCCCCTGCGGGCCACCTGCCCACGGCGGTGCCACAGAGCCACGGGGCAGCAGCCCAGGGCTGGCGGGGGCCCGTCCAGCGGAGCCCCCTCACCTGGGTGGGGCAGGCTTGGGGACAGGGGGCCAGGTGTGAGGCTGGGGCAGGTCCTGGCTGTGGGACCCCGTGGGTCTTGGGACACCGCCCCACCCCACGGCCAGCCCTGGGGCCTCCACTGCCCCTGTGGGAGGGGCTTCTCCGTCTTGAGCTCCTGCTGCCCTCCTGCCCCAGGGGACCGTCTGTCCCCAGGGTGGCGCGTGGGACAGGAGCGAGGATTTCAGGCTCAGCTCTGTCTCGCTGGCTGTGACCTTGTCCCCACCTCTTGGCTTCTCTGCCTCGGGCGTCCCCTGCTCCACCTGAGCCAGGCAGATGCTGAGTCCCATGGTGACTGCAGACGCCACAAGCCCAGCCCAGGGCTGTCCAGGGGACAGGAGTCGGTGCCCCCCTCGCCGCCCACCCAGCACCTCCGGGGAGGGGAGGAGGGAGGCTGGTGGTCTGTCTGTCTGTCTGTCTGCCCGGCCCCCACTGTGGACTTCCACTCTAACATCATCTCATGAAAGAGCCACGAGAAGGGAACAGAGTGACGTGGGTACAGAGTCCTTCTCAAGTGGGGAGCGGGGCCGCGGCCCTGGGAGACGGCTGCCCTGATCTGCGTCCAGCGTGTGGGCGCTGGCCTCCTGCGGAGCAGTCCCCAGGCTCCCTCTGCGACCCGGCCACCCACCCCGGTCCCGGCCACCCATCCCCGTCCCGGCCACCCACCCCGGTCCCGGCCAGCCACCTCCGTCCCGGCCACCCACCCCCGTCCCGGCCACCCACCCCGGTCCCGGCCACCCACCCCGCGCTCACCACGCCAGGCACCGCGACGCTCACCACGCCAGGCACCGCGACGCGCGGCTCCACAGTCCCAGTGACTGAGGAGGGAAGCCCGCTGCCTGCGGAGCGCCACTTCTGCAGCATCCGTCCGTCAGGCTGGGCAGGCCCTCTGGCTGGCCGCTCTCCCCTTGGGAATGGACTCCAGAGGCTGGCCCGGGGGCTGAACGTGGCACTGACCGGCTGGGTGGCCTTGGGGAGGCCATCCCTCTTCTGGGCTCAGCTGCCATCTACAGAAAACCGCCGAGGAGCCTCCGGTGGACGGGCTCTCGGGCGTCCAGATCGACCTTGGCCACCGGGACGAGGCCCTTGGCACCTCCAAGCCCAGCCCTTGAGGCCCCTCCCTGGGGGCTCCTGTGATTTGGGGATTTTTGTCTTAGGAGGCACGAAACCAGCTCAAAGTGGCGTGCACGGCGGGGAAGCCCGGGCGGTTGGACCGGGCTCTGCCTGAGCGGCTCAGCGGTCCTCTGGCTCTGCCTGTCTTGGCGTTGTCAGGCTGTGCGCCTCATGGAACCAAGTGGCTGCAGAAGTCCCAGGCTTTGCGTCTTCACACCTCATTGGCTAGAGGAAGAGAGGTCTAAACTGAACAAACCTTGAACCTTGCTCTGGTTGGAGCAGCTTGGGGGACGCTCATTCCTGGCCTGGATCAAGAAGGGCTCCCCGCTGGATGGGTGTGGGTGGGCTTGCACCCCCACAGACCACACTGCGTCACATAGAGTAGCCTCGGGCGGCCCTCCTGTGCCCTGAGGCATCCTGCCCCAGGCCTCGGGTGAGCTCCTCCCTCAGACTCTGAGGTTAGGTCGGACGGTCCATTTGGACCTTCTCAGGGAGGACCTGGGACCTGGGCTCCTTAACATGGGCTCAGAGCGGCAGAGGCTGTCTGTGAGGAGGCTTGGGGAAGTGGAGCGGGGAATGCACATTTATTGAGTTCCTACTGTATGCCTGGTTGCCCCTTTGGTCCCCACAATACCTGCCAGTGTGGGCCATGACCCGTTGCAGGTTAGGACACTGAGGCACAGTGAGTGGGCTCTCAGCAGCTCTTCCCGGACCCTGTGGCCCACCCTGTCGGCAAACAGGAGCCCCTGACTCCAAGGCTGTGAGGAGGGCGGGCGTGGAATGTTCTAGAATCAGGACGTGGGTTATACCAGTGATGGACCTGGCAGGGAAACGGAATGCCGGGCTTGGGTCCCACAGCCCCTTACCACCCGGCGACTCCCCGGACCTCCTGAGTGCCAGGGGGATGGGAAGGGTGGCCCGGCCAGCGCACCCTCAGCCCTACCCCCAGGAGGACCCACGCGAGGGAGGAGCCTCCTGGGCACCGTGCAGGGACCTGGCCTCCATGGGGGAGGGAGGAGCGTCTTGGGTCCCTGGGTTCTCACAGGGTCCTGCAGGAAGGTCCCACAGGGTGGCCGGAGGCACCTCCTCACACGGTCCCTTGAAGTGACAGGAGAGGTGGCCGTGCGGGTCCTGAGCCAGGCCGCCAGTCGCGAATCAGGAGCGCACAGGAACCGGCACAGGAGGCAGCGGAGGCCTGGAAGACTGGGCCCAGGGCTGGGGGAGTGGGGACAGTCCCCCGCATGCTGGCTCCTCCGGCAGCCAGACATGGGGACATTTTCCCGGCCTCAGTTTCCCCAGGGCCCTCTGCGTGACACAGCCCTGCGGGGGGCGGGGTCCGTGGGGGCCTGGGCAGGGCACTTGCTGGCCGTGCGCAGGGTGACCCTCGAGAACCCGCCTGGGAAGTGCCACCTCACACTGGGGTGTCTTGAGCTGCGTGCAGGCCCTGCGTGCTCCCTGGTGAGGTGGCCGGGCTGCCAGCTGCCCTTACAGGGGACAGCTCTGTCCCCTGGAGTGGGCTGGGGTCTGAGAAGGGCTCTGTACACCGGGCCCAGGTGGGCCAGTGTGGGCCTGGGTGCAGGTGCCTGTGGGCAGGTGGCCTCGCAGGGCAGGGCCTTCCCCCTGTGCCCCGTGAGGCCCGCGTGGACTTGGTGGCTCGGCCCAGAAACCCAGCGCCCGCTCAGGTCCAGGTGTCCTTCAGTGACATTCCTTCAGATCCCAGGTAGACAGTACCGCCTCGGTGTCAGCGTCCCACACAACACGGGGACAACGGTGGCAGCACTCACACGAGGCCATGGTCTGTGACTTGCCTGTCCTGAGCGCTACCTGGCAGCAGAGACCCTGTGGGCCCCGCGTCCTGCAGGCACGGCCAGATTCAATCCCGTCACCCTGCCCCGGCCTGCCTGTCACCAGTGTCCCTTCTGCAGCGTGCCCTGCTTAGTCCCACCTAAGGACCCCTCCGGCCCACCCTGACGAGGTGTTCCATTTGGCCAGCGGGTTCCCAGGGCTGCCTCCTGGGAGCCACTCGGAGGGGATGCCCGGTGGTCCCGACTTGGCTGTGGTTGACAGATGGAAACCTCTGGGGGCCAGGTCGCACCTGCCCAGGAAAACCCACCACACGTCCCCGTCCTTCCCTGGGTTCTGGTTGGGGTCTTTGAATTCAGGTGCGCAGCGTGGGGCTGGGATGGGCCTCTACCCTGCGCGGTGACCGCCACACCCCTCGGCACCGAGTTTCAGAGGTGCCAGCCTGTGCCACGTCACGCAGTTACGACGACACATGAACAGGACCCCGTGTGAGCAGCTCCCCAGGGCCGTGGTGCACAGGGCGTACAGACGCCCGCCAGAGCACACAGCCCCACTGCCCAGCCAAGGGCGGCTGCCGTGGCGGGGTGGGGGACACGCCTCCGCAAAGCGAAAGAGCCCCCGGGTGTGTGCAGTGGTGTGTGCAGGGCCGTGGCAGCTGAGTGTGCACCTTGAGTGTCCCTGAGGCTGTGCGTCAGCTGGGGACCGACCTGGCCCTGCTGGAAGGGGTGGGACCTCGGGGCTGGGTCTACTGGAGGGTCTTCTTGTCCCTGGTGTGCCCTGGAGGGACCGTGGGCTCCAGTCCCTTCCCGTCCTCTCTCTCTCTCTTCCTGGCCGTCAGCGGGTGGCTGGCCTCCGGGGGGGCACCCCCACAGACCAGAGGCTCCACACCCGGGAGCCACCGTCACCTTCCTCCTCCTGGGTTGAGTGTCATAGGGATGGAAATGTGACGCACGGGGCTGGGTCTCGGACCTCAGGGACAGGCAGAGCTCCCCAGGGGTGACGGGGTCAGGGAGTGCCCAGCACAGGTCGCCCAGCTGCAGAGGGAGCCCAGAAAAGGCCCCGTGACTCTAGTACAGTGCGTCCCTGTGCCAGACCCCACTGAAGGTTGCTTATCTGCAGTTCAAATGCCACGGGGCACCTTCGGGATTTGTGTGTCTGTGAAATTCTGCAAAAGTCGTGGAGAGGGGCCTCTGGGGGCTGCCCGGGTGGGTGGAAGGCACACCCCACTGTTGGATTCGGTGGTGGTAACACGGGTTCAGACCCAGGGGAAGGTTCCCTGGGCTTGGGATGGATCGGCTCGCACACTTAAGACTCACTCGTGCCACCGCGTGTGAATGGTGCCTAGGAGAGGCCCGAGAAGGGCACACGACAGACACACGACAAAAGTCTCCAAAATAACCCCACGGCTGGCTTCGCACCAACATCAGTCCCCCTAAGACCAGGGATGTGACAAGCGTGTCCTGCACTGCTGGGGTCTAAGGCTGTCCTAGAGGATGGAGCCAGGACAATCGATCGGTAAGAGAGACTCTCGGCGGTGGCTTGGAGAGGGAGCGGCAGCCCAGCTCTGTAGGAGGTGAGTGCGGAGAGAGAAGCAGCAGGGTGATAAAGGAGTCCGGCCATCGGGAACGCGAGACCCAGCCGCAGGCCCACTGCTGGGGTCAGCTGGGGTTTGAGAAGCGCGTCGAGACGCTAAGGCAGAAGAGTCTTCATGGGGGGCGGGTGCTGGACACCAGGCACCTACGGGCAAAGGTCGGGCTCAGGGTAGAGCACCTTCCTCGCATGTGGGGGGCCCTGGGTTTAGTTCTCAGCACCACACACAAATAAAGGTCCGTCGGCAACTAAAAAAACATCTACCTCACGCAGATGGTCTCCAAATTCCAAATAGAGCAAAGACCTACCACGAAGGAGGAAGCCACACGACTCTTAGAAGAAGCAGAGGGTCGAATCTTCAGGACCTTGGATTCTGTGGTGTCAGAAAAATAAAAGATAAATACATAAACCAAAGGGAAATAGGTAAATGGAACTTGCAAGAATCAGAGAAGACAGTCACAAGAGTGAGAGAGGCCACAGAGCGGGGGAAAGACGGCCACCTGCACCTGGCCAGCCTGGCGTCCAGAGGACAGAACAGTGAAAGGCGACTTTGCTCACAGTGGCCAAGGTACGCGAGCGGGCATTTCTCCACAGAAACACGAGTGGCCACGACTCACGAACAGGTGCCTGGCCGTCCGCCCCTTCAGGGAATCGCAGAGTCCAGGCAGGAGGGGCCACTCCACAGCCACCGAAGAGCTAAAGTGAGAAGGTGACAGGAAGTTGGTGAGGTCCGGAGAAGCAGCCCCGGTTCACTGCTGGTGGCCAGGTACAGGGGCATGACCACGGTGGACAGCCATGGGGCAACCTCAGGACGCGAAACACGGAGTCCCCGTGGGCCCCAGCTCCACTCCAGGTGTGCCCAGGACCAGCCAGAGCAGCCCCTTGGGCCTGGAAGTTCAGGATGTCACGGCAGCGAAAGAGAGGGCTCAGGCCAAGTCCCTCGGCCACAGGAAGGAGACCAGCCTGCCGCCCCACCCCGAGGGACGTTCTGTCCACGCTGGGCGGGTGACCCCGGCCGTACTCTGTGAAGGAAGCACAGGGCAGGGCTTCCAGGGTCCCTCGTCATGCCCAGCCGCCCCAGTCCCCAGACAGACAGGGGCCAGCACGGCTGGGGCCGAGGGGCGGTGTGGCTGGCTGGCGACGCCCTGGGGTTTCCTTTTTGGGGTGTTTGAACTGTTAGTGGGGACAGTTGCCCAACCCTGGAAATGACCAAGGCCACTGAACTCTGCCCTCCAAATGGCTGTCCTGGTCAAGGAAGCTGTGACTTCAGAGGGTCTGTGGGACACAGCGTGGGGACCAAGTGACCTGCTCCACAGACCCGGGCCTGGCCGGGCTGGCAGAAGGGGCTCGGCCCCAGATGTGGAGAACACCGCGGCGGCCAGAGCCCCGCGCTGACCCTGCGCGAGAACACGCTCGTTCCTCTTTCTGGTTCTAGAAGAGACTCGCGCCTGTCGGAGAGAATCGGGAAAACGTCGAGAAACACCCAGAGCAAAGCCAAGGTCCCCTGTGGTCCTGCATGAGGGGCGGGAGGGCCCGGGGGAGGAGCAGGGAAACCTGGGAGGCCCCGGAGGGGTCAGTCACCACAGGGACAGCAGCAGTGCGCCCCCGTGCTCAGCTGGTGCGGCCGCGGCCCACCTTGTCCCCGCAGAAGCTCTCTGTTCCCGTTGGCTTAAAGCGACTCTGGGCAGCAATGGTTCCTAGAGTCCAGCTGTGCTTCCAGAGAACTGGCCCTTGCACTTGGACTTCACGGGAGTGGACGCTGAGGAAATCAACCACGTCACACAGTTACGACGACACGCGAACAGGACTCAGCGGGTGACCCTGGCTGCCCCCAGCGGGTGACCCTGGCTGCCTTCAGCAGGCAGGTACAGGTGGCAGCCGGGAGCAGGGGTCAGCCGGGGGTCAGCAGGGCAGGGCAGCACCGAGGGCGTGAGGAGGAGGTCCGCTCCCCAGTCTCCGTCGGCTTCTCTGCGTGTGGACACAGGTTTGCGACGTGGGGTCCCCGCTCCATACTGTTCCATCCCTTGTCGTCCCACCATCTGCCCACGCCTCCTGATCACCTGCAGGAGGGACACAAGGTCCCCAGCTCTCACCCTGGACTCTGGGGTCGGTACCAAGAAAAGCTGCCGTGAGGTGGGGAAGGGATGTTTAGGTGGGACTGGGAGGAGTGGACAGACCAGTGGCCTTGCTGGACTCTCAAGGGGCCTGTCACTAGGGGCACAGGTGACAGAGTCCCCAGGTGGCGGGGTCCATTGGCAGGTAGTGTTGGTTGGACGTTGACGGCCCTTGGTGAGGGCAGTTTGGGGGCCAGTGCCGTTCTGGATGGAGCACCAGGGCCTGTCCCCCTCCTGGACGGTCAGCACGGCGGCCATGTTGCACGGACGGGCCTCTCAACTCAGTGGAGGGCTGCAGCTTCGGGACTCTCCTGGAGAGGTCCCGGCGGTGCTTTCCGCCCTGCAGGGGATTTCAGAGTGGGCGGGACCCTCCTGTGCTGCCCGGCAGCCCAGGGGCTGCCAGCACGGACGGAACAGGGTCCACTGGCCTGGACCTGAGCCCACCCCTCCTGGCACAGGCCACGCTGCCAGGCAGGACCCGCAGTCCTGGCTGGGGCAGCTGGACCGTCTCATTTGTTGACGGGGAGGACACAACCCGAGTGGACATGGAAGTGCCCACAACGTCCGCCTCACCCTCTGCCCCGTCCCTCTGCCCTTGGTTCACCCTCCCCCACCCTCCGCTCTCCGCCCTCCCTCCCGCCCGCTTCTGGGCTGTCCCCTGCCCTCCTCTGTGCCGGGCTGGTCAGACCCTGGCTCACCCAGGGGACAGCTGGGCCTCAGTGCCACCTGCGTGGAGTAAGGAGGTGTGGCCCATGCCCACCCGGGGCCTGGAGCCCACAGGAGAGCAGTTAGCCCACCTGGGCAGGGGCCAGCAAGGGAGGAAGTCACACAGGCCACCTGTGGGGGGCAGGTGGGGAGGGGGCACAGGGACAGCGCAGGGAGAGGCTCCATCTGCTGACCTGGGCACAGGGCAGGGGCCCACTGGTGGGACGGTGACCTGGACACAACGGGGCCGACGGGAGGGGCCTGGCCACAGTGCGCACATGTGAGAGCCACAGGGTGCCGCAAGGACAGGGTGACCACGGCACTGGACGCTCAGCCAGTTCAGGCTGATGTGTCTGCGGCTGGTGCCCGGGAGTGGGGACCCCAGGCCGCCCCCTGGACTTCCCCTTTGGGGCAGGCTCCGGGCCAGTCCCAGCCTGCCCGGCTGGGGCCCTCCGTCTTCCCTCAGCTGCAGGACTGGTCCCCGCCCGGCTGTCCCACCATGTGGCCTGGGGCTCCCTCCAGGGGTCCAGAGGAGAGCCGGTGGGAGGTCCTACCCCAGGGGCAGGAGCAGGGTGACCTGGGTGGGCCTACGTGAGCTCTCTCATGGACTTTTATGTCTCGGAGGGTCTCAGGGCCTCGCAAGGGACGTGGCGCAGCCCAGAGATGGCCCCGTGCCCACTGGGGTCACAGTGGAGGGGCCCACAGGGCACATCAGCCCCTGAGGCTCCCCTTGGCCTCGGTCCCCAGCCCCTGCTGTCCCTAATCCCGCCCTGGATCCAACGTGACACTTGGTGGTCTCCTGGCTGTGACGGCTCTCAGACCGGCCTGGGTTTGGCGGCCTGGGTGGTTCTGAGGCCCTGGGTGTGTCACGGGTGCCCCTTGGCGGGATTATAGCCGGCTTCTTCCTGAGCCCGATGCTGTGGCTCTGGAGGGAGACCGAGGCCAGGTGCCTCCGTCACTCCTGCTCGCGGGGTCAGCGCTGTCGGGGGCCGTCTCTGTGGTGTGGAGCGGCGGGTGCCGTGTCCCACCTGTGGTGCAGAGAGCCCGGCTCAGAGGTGAGGTGACCGCGGGCAGGGCCTCTCGCCTGTTCACGGGGACCCTTGGGGTCCACGTCCCACGTCCTGGTGGGTCTCGGGCACCCTGGGTGCCGCTGCCTGCAGATGGGGGGCCCTCCTGGGCAGAGGAGATGCCATCTCCGTGGGGACGCCTGGGCCTGCTCTGTGACCTCCTTCTGGGGACAGGGACCTCCACCCTATTTCACAACAGTCCTGCTACCTGGAGGCCAGCCCAGCTCTCGACATGCGGTCATCGTCACGGGGGGTTGGCCAGGCCTCTGCTGCTGTTTGCACACCAGGCCCTGCGCTGGCGCTGTGCCCCCGGCTGGCATCCGGCACATTCCTGTGGCCCCGGACAAGGGCTGCCCTCTCTCTTTGCTGGTGGCCTCTGTGAACAGAGCTCTGTTGACAGCCAGGCTGCTCACTCCCCAAGAATCCCAAAAATGGAACCACGTACGTGCGGCCTGGGGCTCTCGGGCAGCTGCCCAGAGCAGGGCCCGGAAGGCGGCGGCCGGCGGCCCGAGCTGGGCTCTGCAGGCCTCTCCCTGGGAACCTGGGGTGGGGCGGGGAGGGAGGAAACGGGACAGCGCCCGGGCCTGGACCCCAGCCAGCACCCTGGGGCCGGGTGGTGCCGCGGCACGGACTGCAGTCCTGAGGCCAGCGAGTCACGCTGGCCAGGCCCACACAGCCGTGAGTGGCCCCATGGCTCCCAGCCGGGCAGGCAGAGGGGGCTTTGCAGGAGTAGGACCAGGAAGGGACCAGCCAGAGCCCGACCAGGCTGCGTCCCCAGCACCTCCGTCCCCAGCCTGCCCCAAGACCTGCCCCTCAGGACAGCCCTCCTGCACCCACCAGGGGCCAGCCCGGGGAGTCCCTGCAGCCTGGGGATTGGCCACCCCTGGAGTCCACTCCTGCGTCCCTCGTCTCTCCACGGCGGCCGCGTTGGTGTTTGGGGCTGGGTCACTCCCCGTGGCGGGGCGGCCCTGCCCTGCAGGTAGAGCTCCTGACTCCTACCCTGGGTGCCACCAGCACCCCAATGGCACCCCCACACCACCCCGCTCTGACGACCAGCTCGGTCCCCAGGCGTCACCATGTCCCTGGGCACACTCTTGGCAGCTGAGGGCCTCAGGAGGTCTCCAAGTCCTCTGATGCCACCCAGCAGGACACAGGGGTGGCTCACTCCTTCCTCCGCTGGGCTCCACCAGGGCAGGACGGGGCGGCTGGGCCGAGGGCTCGCGGGGCCAGGTGGTCGGAGGCCAGTGTTCCCAGTCTTGGGTCCTAGTGCAGCCTGCCCAGTCTCACGCCCCAGGCGGCCACACTGTGGGGAAGCCCAAGCCGCCCAGAGAGGCCGCAGGTGGCCCCCAGTCACGGTCCCAGCCAGGCCCCCAGCCGAGGCCCCAGTCAGGCAGATGTGAGTGGAAAATGTGGAGGCAGAGGTTCCTCACCCGCCGAGGCCAGTGTCCTCCAGCAAAGGAGGCAGCAGCCCGTCTCTGGTCACCCTTGCTCCCGAGTGACCAGCTGGCCCTGGCAGCTGGAGTGGTCTGCTGCGTGGCCTCATAGCAAGCCCAGGTGCCAGGGGGGTCCCATGACCTCACTGTGCAGAGACTTGGCCCGTCCCCAATCACATAGAGAGCCAGACCTGAACCCCTGTACCTCCCTTCCAGAATGTTCCATGACCCTCAGATGTGACCGGGGCTGTGGACACCCACAGCCCATCATGTCTCCCAGCTGCTTCTGGCCACAGCACCTGCTCTTCCTGAGGCAGCCAGGCCTGCACCCTGCTCAATGCCAGAAATGGGGCTGGTTCCACCCTTAGGCCCAGAGTTGGACATGTGACTGCAGCCAGGGCAACAAGAGCCAGCGAATGTCAGCCCAGGACGTGGGCTCAGACCCCTGGAAGAGAGTCTGCCTGAGCTCACCCGAGGTCTAGTGATGAGCTCCTGGAACCAGCTAGGCCTGAAGCTGTTGTGCCTCAAGTAACTCTCTTCTTGGCGGTAGCCAGTCTACTTTGGCTCTGTCACCTGCAGCGGGAAGGTTCTGTGCAGCTCAGCTTCTCTGTCCAATAGCATGCTGCTGCCTCTTCCAGCCTCTCGTGGTCAGGCAGAAAGGTGCTGCAGGGGCCTGGCATGTCCCAGACACCCAGACGGACTTGAGCCCGCTGTGTGTCGACAGAGCCCTGGGGGCTGCAGGCAGCAGGGCACCCACCTCCTAGAGATCCGCTTGCCACCAGCACCCCCCCAGGGGAGGCAGCCCCCAGGCCCTGCCCCCTCCCCTTCCCTGAGGCCATATCCCCCTGCAGGTGCCCAGGCCACAGGGTGCGGGCAGTGCAGGAGTGGGGACTCGGTCGGCAGCGGGGACCCGGTCGGCACCCCAGGCTGCAGTTGTTTCCTGGCCTTTGGGGATTGGTCAGCAGCGGGGACCCGGTCGGCACCCCAGGCTGCAGTTGTTTCCTGGCCTTTGGGCCCTGGGCACCTTGGAGTCCAGGAGACAGGGAGGCTGCACTGGTGAGCCCCCCGGGGAGGAAGCCCAGGTGTCCCCTCTGCCCGGGTGGACCCTGGGAGAGTCAGTGTCACCAGCTCTGGGGTCACGGGGACCTTGCAGCAGGGCCTGGGCCGGGCAGCTTTCCTCCCAGTCTCGGGGGTTGCAGCCCTCTGGCTTCCTGCTCAGGGGGGACGCGGGCCACTCTCCCAGACGCGGGGATTGTCCATGACCCTCTCTTGATCAGTTCTTGCCGATGCCCAGGCTCAGGGGTCTCATGGTCACGGTGCTCAGAGTGGACCCCACTTGTTGAGGGCCACCGTGTTGGTAGAACCACACACGCCACACCACACAGCTCCTCAGGAAAGCCCTCAGAGCCCAACTGCCACCACCGGCTTCCCACCAGCCTCTCCACCTCCCCCACTCCTCCTGCTCTTGAGGCCGATTGGCTGGGTCGCATGGGCGGAGCCAAAAAAGTCCCCCAATGAGCAGCTCCGTGGTCTGAAAGGGCGGGGAAACAGCCCAATGAGCATCACAGCAGAGGAGCCAATCAGCTAGAAGTTGCTGGGGCCATGGTGAGCCAATCATCAGCCGGCAGCTGGAAGTTTGCTGGCAGCTGAAAGTTTGCCGGGGCCCCTTGGGCTGTGGCTCTCAACATCTCCTGACTTGGGGCTCCTTGTCCCTCCACTGGGGGCTGGAGGTACTTTGAGGGGCCATTACCATGGCGGGGCCAGCTCCCCAAAGAGCCTCAGAAAGTGCCGGCTGGTCCGAGGGCCGTGGCCACGGCTCCCTGGGTATTGGGCAGCCACGGGGCTTGCGGCAGGGCCCTGTGCCCTGCAGAAGGGCTGGCCTCCTGGCCCCTTGCCTCCTCCGTGGGGGTGGCCCTGGCCCGGCCACTCCCAGGAGGAGCACTGGTGAGACGCTGGATGGCGTCACCGCACTGGAACACTACGATGGTGACAATGGGAGGAAGGTGGAGGATCTTGTCCCAGGGCTTCCTGGGGGCCCGGCTGCCCGATGGGCCCTGATGGTGCTGCCCAGGCTGGCCCCGCGGCCGCCCACCGGTGGCTTCGGCCCACACAGCCTGGACCCGTCCCTGCTTCTCCGGGGCAGGGCAGGCGTCCGAGGGCCCAGCCGATGGCTCGGGGAGTGGCCGAGGGGCTCCTATCGGGATCAGCGCTCTGTGGGTTCCGGGGTGAGGAGCAGGGACAGGTGAAGGTCCTCGTGGCCTGCTCGCAGGCGGCCCGTCACGGCGACAGGACAGTGGCAACAGGGGCTGTGCCTCCCGCGGTGGCTTCTCCTGACCCGGGAGTCCTGGGACGCAGGGCCTCGCCTTCCCCAGTGTGCCAGTGTCCACTTCCTGGCCTCTGCTGGACTTGGCAGGAGGCTGGGATGGGAGGGAGGGCCTTGGGACCTGCAGACCCCTCTGCTGGGCCGCACACCCTCTGGAGTCTCCTCCCACCCGGGCCTCCGGCTGCTTTCAGGCCTCCCTGCCTCCTGTGATGGGGCCCCAGGGGCACTGGGCGGCCGAGGACTGGGGACTCTGCATCAGGATGGTTCATGGATCCTAATGAAGGCCCCTGCAGAGACCGGGATGGGGGGCCGCGGCCAGGCAGGGCTCTGCGTGGACTGTGCTCTCTGCTCAGTTTCGCAGAGAACCTAAAGTTGTGATTCACAGCATGAGAGCCATCCGAGCAAGTCCCCTGCCTGCTTGGGCCTCCAGCTGACATGGCCACCTGCCACGGCGTTCCGCAGGCTCTGCCCGGTATCAGAGGAGAAGGTTCCAGGCGTTCCCGGCACCCGGTGGTGGAGTCCGCACTGCGGTCGCGGAGGGTCAGACACAGCTCTCTCTCACACCTCCGGAGGCTGGAAGCCCAAGACGGTCTGACTGCGTGGAAGCCCAGAGGGTCCAGGGTCTTCCACTGTGCTGAGGCCCAGGCCATCTCCTGCCCACCAGCCTGCTTCCCCCGCCCGACCCCGTGGCCTCGACATCGGGGCCTCTCGGGCCCTACCTCCTGGCTGAAGCGTCTGGGTGGTCCTTCAGGCTGCCCTTGGAAGAGCCTTGGAAGAGCCTTTGAGCCGGCCTCAGAGCCCTGCCCCCGCTCTCCACTGAGCTCTACTGACCACTGTGGCCACTTCCTGTGCTCCCAGTGCGTTTCCACCTGGGAAGCAGCAAAGAGTCACTGGCTGGCGTGTTTCTAGGGGCTGCAGGTACTGGGGAGCCACGGAAGGTCTGAGAGCAGAGGAGGAGCCTGAAGGGACCTGTCCGTCTCGGCTCGTGGCTGCCCCTTTGGGCTCTCGGTCCTCGTTGTGCACCCACTGTTGACGGCACCCCAGGTCCACGTCTCTGCCGCCTGGCCACTTAGATATCTGCTCACTACACAAGAGGCCACGGGCCTGCTTCCCACCGAGGTGTGTCCTGGCAGGCTGGCCTCACCCCTCTGGGGGCCCAAAGCTCTGGGGAGCAGGGAGTGTCCATGCCGTGCCGGGGCCAGGCCTCCAAGCCTCCTGCGGCCGAGGACTCCCAGGCGGTGGGGGGCGGGCAGTGCCAGCAGCATCTGAGCCCTGGGGACCGAGGCCCAAGCCCTCTGGGCTGGCCCGGCCTGCACTCCCTGGTCACTCCTGAGATGCTGGCCTCCGAGCGCGCTGGGAGCCCTTACTGCCTGCCTCGGTCCCCGGAGGGTCCGCCACAGGAACCCCAAGGGTCCGAGTTTAGCTTTATGGTTTAGCAAGTGAGACTTGACCCCAGCCCCTGGGATGGACCCAGGGTGTGGACGGCCCCAGCTCCCAGCCCCTTGGAGGCCCCTGACCGAGGGCGCGTGGGAGCCGAGCGCTGGGCCGGGAGCCTTTCCCAGTGCAGGAGGCTATTCTTAACCCGCGGCTGCACCAGGGCTAAAAATACGCCCGCGGCCTGTGGGAAAGCAGCCCCCGCGATTTCCGCTGCTCAGGGCTCAGAGCTGGGACCCCTGGGTGCCGCCGTCGGGGCTGGGACCCCTGGGTGCCGCCGTCGGGGCTGGGACCCCTGGGTGCTGCCGTTGGGAGGGGCCGCCGTCGGGGCTGGGACCCCTGGGTGCCGTCCCCAGCACTGCTGCAGCCCCTCAACCTGGCTTGGACCCTGTCCCTTCAGGGCTCCGTGGTGTCGCCTGCAGACTCTGTGGCTGTCCCTAGAGGTGAGAAGAGCCCAGAGGCCTACCTCCTCCATTTTGGTTTTGGGGACACTGGCTCGAGAGGCGAAGCAAGTCCCCGAGGCCCCAGGGAGTCTGAGATGGGAGCCTGCCCTCTCCACCAAGGCCTGGTCTAGCTCCCCGCTGGGTGGCCCTCGCTGTGGCGGGTCCCCAGCAGTCCCCTGGACGAAGCCTTCTCTTCTCTCTACACCTGGTCCCCGTGAGCCTGTCCCCCCTGTTCAGTGGACTTGGCACAGTGGTTCCCTGCTGCGTCATGTGCATGCCGAGTCCAAAGCCCAGGAAGCTGGGGCTTAGCTGCAGGTGGCCGGCGCGAGGCGCTGGGCCAGCTCTCTGTCACCAGCAGCCCCATGTGGCCCGACACGCCCGAGCCGGCGTCTTGCCAGGGCCTCCCGTGGGCCCTCCTCAGGCCCGAATCTCAGGGTCCCTGTGTGCCACTGTCTCGTGGGCTTTGTGCCCTCAGACGGAGGCGCTGCTCTTGGGCATCTGAGCCATGGCCCGTGGAAGTGGCCTGCCATGGGCCGTCCTGTGGCCAGCAGCTGTGACCGTCCCACCAAGGAAGGGCCCTGCCGGGTGAGCTGCTGGTCTTCCCACGGGGCACGGCCGGCCACAGGCCCCCACCCCTGGCAGCTTCGCGGCCTGACCACAGCACCATGGCTCTTGAGCTCTGGGGCCTCCCCACTCTGGACAAAGCCCCTCCCTGCTGTCCTGCTGCCCTGGGGAGCTGAGGGTATGGAGCCCACCTCGAGGGCTCAGAGGCCCACTGGACGGGCCCTGAGGTGGCCCTGGCAGCTCCCACATGGGCACTGCAGCCCAGAGCCCACACTGGGAGTGAGGACGTCCCATCGCCTGCTGGCCAGTGACCTTGGGCAGTTGGTTGACTTCTGAGCCTCCATGAGCTCAGGCACCATCTTGGCCAGGGCTGGCGAGTGCCCGTGGCCATCAAGTGCCCATGCTCAGGGAGCATGTCCAGGACTCGGGGTGCTCGTGGGGCCAGTGAGAGGCGGGGGGGAGCCTCTGCCACCAGGCGCTGGACTGGGACTGGCCAGGGAGACAAAGGCAGAGCCACCCCTGCTGGCCCCACTGCAGGCCGCGGTCGGCAGCACGTGGACCTTGCTCTGGCCTGGGAGGAGGAGCAGGTGGGACAGGCCCCTCATGTGTGCGCTTGGTTCCCCTGTGCAGGATGAGGGCCTCGGTCTTGGCCCTCCTAGGCCGCAGGGAGGACGAGGACCAGAGGCCCTGCGGGCTGGCAGGCAGGGTGCTGGGCCGGACTCCCTGGCTTCCTCAGGGGGAGGCCTCCAGGGGATTGATTCTCTTGGGACTGGATTTTGCCCCCAGCTTCATGTGGGCCACGTGGAGCCCTTAGGCCTGCTGGGCATTCCGAGGTGCCAAGCCAGAGGGCAAGAGGACCCCAGCACCAGGGCCAGCACCCATGGACACCACGCGGCCCCTTCCAGAGAACAGGCCTGGGCTAGGCCCCGCAGCCTGGTGCCCTGACGCTGGCCGCGCCCAGACACCATCTCTGTTCTCAGGGGGGGACAGTGGCTTCCCGGGCTGGGAGGGGGTGTTAGTGGCCTCCACTCTGCCCTGGGCTAGGAGAGGCCCCTCTGGGGCCCCAGGGCTGCCCCCCCCCCCCGCGGGCTCCCCCTTCCCCACAGTCCTACCCGGCCAGCCCCAGGGGCTCTCTGGTCCCGGCTCCTCTCACCCTCTGCCCTGCTTGTCTCTCCCTTTCCTCTGCCAGTTCCAAGTCCCACCCAAGCCTGGGGGACTGAGGCTTGGCCTCCTGCGTCCCTGCATGTTTTTGTTTGTGGGACGCCCCAAAATACCGGCCGCGGGAGGCCACCACTGCCCCTGCCCCTGGGAAGGGGCTTGAGAGCCTTGGCCGGGCCACGGCCCCAGGGGGTCCGGGATGGCGGTGGCCAGGGTCAGCCCAGCCCCCACCCCCCGCGTGGCTTTGGGGTTAGTCCAGAGGCGGAGGCTGGGCGCTCGGAGGCCAGGAGGGGACCTCAGGAATGCAGCGGCTCCTGCTGACACTCACACTTTCCTGGCCGCCCAGCTCCCAGCCTAGGGACAGTGGGGACAGTGGGCGGGGCTGGGGACACAGCAGGGACCAGGGCTGGAGTCAGGAGGCTGCAGGGAGTCCCAGGGCCACCCTTCGTCCTGGGGGCTCAGAGCTCTGTGGATGGGCTGGGCCCCAGGTCTGGCAGTGGCCCTTACCTGTCCCCTCGTCCCACCTCGGTCCCCGCCAACCTCTCAGGACAGCTGAGGAAGGGCAGGCGCTGTCTGGGCCCCACCAGAGTCCGCTGGTCTGAGCCCTCAGCGGCTTTGGCTGGTCCCAGGAGGTCCGGCCCGGCACAGGCCGCACGGGGCCCAGCTCCAGGACCCTCCAGCTCACGGTGCCTCGGAGGGTCCTCCCTTGTCCGCAGCTTGGCCTGCTCCAGGACAGGGACCCGAGACAAGGGGCAGGGCCTCCCCTGGCTCTTCTGGTGTCTGGGGCCACCATTTGTCGAGGGAATGACGTTCGTGTCCAGCATTTCAGTAGGTCACCGGCCCTGGCCGAGGACGCTGAGCCTGTCCCATTCTCTCCCACCGGAACCACCTTGACAGAGGGCATGAGAACGTGGGACCGGGAGGGTCTGGGTCCCATTGCTGGCCACACCACAGTCCACGTGCCTGTGGGAGAGGACCTTCACCTCTCTGACCCTCTGTTTCCTTTTCTCTGGGCTGACCTGTCACCTGATGGCCTTCAGGTCACACAAGATTGCGAGTGCAAAGAGCCTGTCTCAGAGGACAAGCCCGTGCCGGTCCCACCTCGATGGACACCCAGGCTCAGCTCAGGATGAGGCGTGTTGGGCGGGGTGAGCGGCGAGGTCAGGGCTGGGGGGGACGCTTTTCTCCTGGAGCTTCTGGTCGGCCATAGGAGACTCAGCCCGGCACAAAGACGCGTGGATCCACGCCATCCTCTCCACACAGGCGGAGGCACTCCGGGTGCCTTTGGGGCTGCAGGCGATTCTTTGGAGAGGTGGCCTGCAGGAGGCCTTGAGGTCCAGCGAAGCCCAGGGCTGGCCTGGGCGGGGCCAGGGTGCTCCCTCTCCTTTGCAGAAATCCCTGGGTTTTTCTGTTGCCTGAGACAGCGCCCCACCCCCGGCCTCACTCCAGGGTGAGGAGCGAAATGTCTCTAGTAAATGCCCCTGGGAGGCAGGGGCCGACCCCAGCCAAGGACAACCTGTGGGACGCCAGTCACGCGGTTCCTGGATTGCTTTGCGGACAGGTTCATTCTGTCACCCACGGACCGCTCAGCAGGTCCGTCCAGAGAGCAGGACGTTTGGGAGGAGGACAGGGGCAGTGGTGGGCTTCGGGCTCGGGGAGGGGAGCAGCTTCCAGGCAGACTGGAAATCTGACCCTTGGGGGCCAGGGAGTCCTGCTCTGGAGGCCATGCTCCGGGGTGCCTGACCTTGCTGTCCACCTGGACGGCTGCAAAGCACAGGTCTTCGTGTCAGGCACAGCTCCAAGAGGAATGTGTCCCCTGGAGCCAAAAAGGGGCTTGCCACCACAGGGGTACCTGTGGCCTTGCATTTGAGAGCCTGAGGCCTGGAGAGGGTGCTGCAGGGGTGGGGTCTGCCCAGGGAGAGGACGTCTCTGGAGCCCCAGCCTGCCCCCGGGGGGCCGTGGTTCCGCTGCCCCACACAAAGGCTCCTCTTTGAAGCGCCTCAGACTGAGCCCCGGTTTCCGGCCCGGCCCACCGGGAGGCCCCCCCGCAGCAGCTGTCTCTGTTGGCCGCCCCGCCCGCCAGGCCGCCCAGCCTCGGTTCACGGTCAGCTTCCTGGCCAGAAATGTGCTCCAGCAACTGCCGCCAACACAGGACAGTCCCAGAGCCTCACGCCTGCCCTTCTCCCTAATAGAGTGGGGTGCAGAGGGGCTGCTCACCCCCAGCCCCCGCCAGGCAGAAGCCCCCTCTGACCCAGGGCCTGACCCAGAGGGGTCCCCAGGTGCTGAGGTCCAAAGCCACAGGCCCGTCCCAAGGCCACTGTGCCTTCAGCCTTCCCAGTTGCTCCTGGAGACGGAGAACCTGAGACCCTTATTGAGACACACTGACCAAGCCCTGGCCTGTTCCAATTCCTGACCAATGGTCCCCATTTTGTCCTTACTAAAACCTCTGGGGTAGGGACTGTCATTGTCCCATTTTATACAGCAGGAAAATGAGGCGCAGAGGGGGCAAGGAACGGGCCTAGAGACACACAGCTAATGGGCAGAGAAGCTGGGTTCCACCGCTGGCTGGGGCTCCAGTGGGGTGGGGCCCGTGGCAGACGGCCCAGAGCCCTACAAGTGAAGGAAGGGCCTGAAAAGTATGGCCAGGACTGCGGCTCTTCTCCCCAGGCGCCCGAGGCCCGCAGCGTTGGCGGGCTCCTGGGGGTGGCGCATCTCAGAGCTCCTCCCGTAAGGGCCCCGGCAGGCTTTGAGGTGCTCCAGGGTCGGGGCATGGTCCCCCATTCCATCCCCAAGTGCAGTTTGGAAGTGGGGTCTTATTGGAGGTGGGGTCCTCACATATGTACAAGTTAAAGCAGGTCCCCCCAGGGCTCCAAACCAGCTGGACGGGTCCTTACAGGAGGAGGGGGTCGGGACCCAGGCCACAGAGGACCGTGTGAGGACCCCGACCTTTGACCCCCAGGACGGGGATAATGATCCTTGGGTTTTAAGCCGCGGCCGGTGGCACTTGCCGTGGCAGCTCAGGCCGGTGAGGCAGGGTCTTCTCAGGAGCACGCAGGCCGGAGGGGACTCCAGAGGTGACTGGTGCTGTCCCGAGACAGGCAGGATGCGTCCCCAGGTTGGTTCTGAGGGTGGCTTGACAGATCCTGCTCCTACTGCTCTGCAGGACGTGGCCGCCCCGTGTGTGGACAGCGGCTTGTGCACAATGACACGTATCTTGCTGCAGATGACCTTGGTCTGGGCAGGGACTGCCAGCTTCCCATGCACTTCTGTGACCAGGCGCTGCCTGGTGGCTCTGCTGGGACTCAAGCTAGCAGCCACCTCCCCTGGCCTACTTCTAACCCATCCCCCTGCCGTCCACCCACCATCCATTCTCCACCCGTCCACCCACCCATCCGTCCACCCACCCATCCATCCACCTACCCACCCATCCATTCATCCACCCGTCCACCCACCCACCCGTCCACCCGTCCACCCATCCATCCAACCACCCATCCACCCATCCATTCATCCATCCACACATTCATCCATCTATCCACCCCCATCCACTCACCCACCCATTCACCTATCTACCCATCCACCCACCCACCCACCCACTCATCCACCCATCCACCCATCCATCCAACCACCCATCCAACCATTCACCTATCTATCTACCCACCCACCCACCCACCCACCTGTCCACCCGTCCACCCATCCATCCATCCATCCATCCATCCATCCATCCATCCATCCATCCATCCACACATTCACCCATCTATCCACCCCCCCATCCACTCACCCACCCATCCAACCATCCACCCATTCACCTGTCTATCTACCTGTCCACCCACCCACCCACCCATCCCTCCACCCATCCAGGATGGTTGGGCTCTGGGCTCTGCTGGCGAAGGTGCCAGGTGTGTGCTTGGGGGGTGGCCTAGCCTTCGCCCCTGAGCCCAGCACGCAGAGGGTGCCTGCCCACAGTCCACGGTGCCAGTGGGAGGCGCACAAGGCCCCTGACCTGTGGGTGGGCCTGTCACCTCCCTGGGAGTTGGACAGCCCTGCTGCTACCTGGGCTCCCTCCTCAAGGGGCCTCGTGCCTCTTCTACGGAAGGGGTGGGGACGGCTGGATTTCCACCAGAGGGACCGTTCCACCCCAGCTCAGCACCTAGCCGGAGGCCACCACAGTGGTGACCTAGCACCGGGACCAGGCCTCCTGGTGGGGGGGAGGAATCCCATCAGGCTGGGGTGGCCGGCCCTGCCGAGGGCTTCACGGGGAAGCAGGCTCTGGGGTGAAGACCGAGCCCCCATCAGTGCTGCGGGTGGGCGTGTCCCGCAGGGAGCTCAGAGGACTGCTCCCGGGATTCAGAGGCAGAGGGCAAGGAGCAGAGCCTGGGGGTGGGGGCTGCAGCGAGACCACGGAGCGGCTCCTGGCTGCCGAGGGAGGAGCGGGCGGGCGCCCTCAGGAGTCCTGAGTGCCCACGAGGACCTCACGGCACCGGGGGCTGAGCGCCTCTCCAGGCCAGCGTGACTCCCGGGAAGTCACGGGGTCCTAGGACATGCCTTCTCAGGGTCGGGCCTGAAGAGGGAGGGCGCTCGAGGGGGAGCTGACGGGTGGTCCCCGTGCAGGCCCAGGCAGGCCATGCCCCTCCCTCCCCTGCCGTCCCCTCCCCTGCTTGTCCCTCCAGAGGCTGCGGACAGAGGCAGCCAGGCCACCAGTACAGTGGCCGCTCGATGGCATGTGGGCTCAGGAGGCCTCACCCTGCTGCCTCTCTGGTCGGGAGGGGACACTGAGTTGGGCAGCACGTGGACAGCATTGACCCTCTGGGTGTGGGGCGTGGGGCAGGGAGGAGGGTCGGCGGAGGCTCTGCCTGAAGCCCAGAAGGCCACGCCAGAGAGGCGGCACGGGGTCTCCTGGCCAGGGCTCTGAGGACGCTTCCCGGGGAGGTGGCTCTGAGCAGGCTGTGGGCCAGGAGTGTGCGCCCCACGTGGGCGGGAAGGGATGGCGGGATACCTGGCAGAGGGACGGGCCCTGGGCAGAGGTCTGGCCTCAGGGCACCCGGAGCTGGGAGGAGAGGCGCTGGGCCACCCTGGGCACAGAAGTGGCACCCTCACCCTCAACGTCCAGGTCCCCCACAGCACCTTCTTTTGTCACCAGTGTGTGTGACCAGGCCTTTTCTGGATAGAAATGGGCACACTGTCGCAGCCCTTCAGAATCCCTGGAGGAGTGACGGGTCCCCAGCCACCCCCGCCCCGCCGCCTCCGCCCGCCCGCTCCTGTTGGCTACTTTATAACGTTGTGTCTCTGTTCTTTCATAAGATTGTCATCTGGTGCTTTAAAAAATACGCTGAAGTGTATCCACTGGAGAGGGAAGGGGCGGAGCCTGGGGTCCAGGGGGCTCCTAGGCACGGGGGTGGGCTGGGGTGCAGCCGGCGGGGACCCAGCTCCACTCCTCGGCAGGGCTGAGCTCCTCCCCAGAAGCCCTGGCTCGTGGGCCAGAAGCGGGGGAGGCCCACGCTGTCCCGCGCCGTCCCCCTGTTCTGGGCTCACGTGGCATGCTCGGGCCATCTTGCTCTCTGCCGTGGTTGGGGTCTCCGGTGGCCAGGGCCTGGAGTGAACAGAGGAGGGCGTGGACGGCTCTCAGCTGCCCAGAGGCGCTGAGCCCCCCCGCCTGGGTTCCCGGCACTGTGAGGGGTGGGTGTGCCACCCTGCCCGGCTTGGGGCCGTGGGGTCACCGTGGGTCTCAGGGGCTTCAGAAGCCACGAGCGGAGCCCCCCCCCACGAGCCACAGTTCTCGCTCGACTCCCACAGCCGCCCAGAGGAGGTTCTCATCTTTCCAGAATGTTCTGCAGGTGAGCTGGGAGCCCTCAGGCCCCGGCTGGCCCCTGTGCCCATCTGCGCCTGAGCTGGGACTGGTCGGTCCTCTTCCTCATCAGCCCGAGGCCTGGTCCCGGGGGAGCCCGGGACCCCCGGGCATGCCGATGCGGCTGGGCTTCCTCCAGACACACTCCAGTGGCCTAATTTGAGGAAACAATGGGCCCCATCCATATTAATGCCCTTGGAGTGACCCCTCGGGCGCCTGTGCGGTGCAGGCTGTAATCAGCAGGGCTCCGGGGGCTCTGGCCTAATTTGGAGGGACAGGTCTTATCATCACTCTTGATTCCAGTGACCCAACCTGACAGGCCGGGCCGCCTGCAGGGCGCGTCCACGTCACAGGCGGCCTCTTCCCAGCGGCCCACCCCGGCAGGCGAGGAGGGGCAGCACCAGGCCCCGCGCGCTGGGGGAGGCCGCCGGGTGCGGGGAGGGCAGGGTATTGGTCAGCTCGGAGCATCAGGCCCTCCCTGGACACACGCTCTCGACCACCCACCAGCAAGCGTCTGCTGCCCGCCGCCCGCCCGCTGCACCAGGGGCTGGTGGCCACTCGGGCACAGGCTGGTGCGAGGAGGGGCCCCGCCGGAGCTGGGGGATGTCGGGGCCACCTCTCTGCCACCAGCCGCCCAGGGAAGGAGGGTGGGAGCGCTCGGCTGGCTTCGCCCGGGGCCCGGGGCGCTGCTTGGGCTGGGCATCCTGCCTGCACCCTGGGTCAGCGTGGCACCCCTCAGGCCAGCCCCTACCTCGGCACAGGACAAGGTCCCCAGGTCCAGGTCAGAAGCCATCCAGGGCAGGCTCAAGAGACAAGCCGGGGCGCTCCTGAACTCCAGGCCTGTCCCCACCCCGTGCCCCGAGGCCCCACACCCCGGGGCTAGGGTCCCTGGGGTGGAGCTCAGGTGTGGGCCTGGCCCTAAAGCTGGTGGTGGCCTGCAGGCTCCTGTCCCAGGTCCATTCTCTGAAGCCTTAGCCCCAGGTGACAGGGGGTCTCTGAGATGCCCAGGTCAGGAGAGCGGGGCCCTCGAAAGGAGAGACCCGGGAGCTGGGGCTCCTCCACAGGGCGGGGGGCTGGGCAGGCAGCCTTCTGGCCCCCCGGGAACTGCCAGCACCTCGGCCGTGGCCCTCTGCTCTGGCTGAGCAGCCTGAACCCAGGAGGAACACAGAAGCCGTGTGCGTGGGGTCACAGGGCTTCCCGGGCTGCCCCAGACCTGCTCCGCCTCCCGCCCAGCAGGCCGCCCGCCCGGGCACCTTCTCACAGAGTTGGCAGAGCCTCCAACCTCGGCTCCGTCACTTCTGCCTCGTCCCATGGCCACACTTTGTCCCATGGGGGAGAGCTGCCACGTCCCCGGGCGGAAGGTGTGCATGGACCGGAAGCCACGGGCATCTCCAGTCTCCCATCCGCTCTCAGAACCAGCTCCGACTCCTCTGTCCCCCCCCACCCTCCTCCCGCCTCCCCCCTGCTTCAGGCCTGGCCCCCCAGGCAGAGACCCCTCCAGCCAGACTCCGTCCCCTCCCTGCCCCAGGGCACCTCATCACGGGGCCTCCCTGGATCCCAAGTCCCCACGGAGCTCCCTCTGTCCCTGGGACCCTGCTCCCCTCTCCTCTACCCACCTTTGGACCCACCTGTCCACGCTCTATGACGCGGTGGTTCTCATAGTCGGTGGCCACGTCCAGTTTACCTTCCCACCCCAGGGCCTGTAGAGGTTCTCATGCAACAGGTGTCCCCAGATGTCCCCCCATTCAGGGAATAGACAGGTGGAAAGGAGCGGCAGGTCCTGTTCTCAAGTGTCCCCGTGGGCAAGGCTGTCCTTGCAAATATGGCTGACCTGTCAGCCCAGCCCGAGGCCTGGCCAGCTTCCTGGCCCTGGGCCTGCCTGGTGGTGGAGACCTGAGGGAGCCAAGCCTTGTCCCCGTCCCAAAGACGTCCCTGGAGATGAGGCTGTACCCCACCAAATGAGGAAGCCCACGTTATCCATGTGACTTGATTCAGTTCATTTCAATCCGATTCAGTTCAACTCAACTGTCTCAGTTCAACTGAGCAAGGGCTTTCTGGGTAGCCCAGGGGCTGGGCTGGCCTGCGCTCACTCGGGGGCTGGCCTGGGCCAGTCTGCATTGGGGGACAAGAGGAGGAGTACCTCTCACCTGCCTTTTGGGCCCTGCCCATCCAATGGGGCCAGAAGGCCACAGGACAGGGGTGGGCTGTGTCCTGGGGGCAGGTGGCCAGGGCTGGTCCTGGCCTCATTTTCCCGGAGGCAGCCTCTCACCCCTGGGGCTGCCCTGGTCAGAGCCCAGGAGACACTGTGCTCCTCGCCTGTCTCCCGCCCGCCTCTGCCCTCGGCCCTGAAGGCAGAGCCTGGCTGCCCTCTGGGTCTCCCTGGCACAAATCTCGAGGACTGGGGGAACGAGGGAGGGATCCCACCTGCCTGGGGGGCTTCTCCGCCCTGCAGGCTGGGGAGGTCAGGAAGCCTGGGGTGTCGGCCCGGACGCGTCCCAATGGGTACAGGACTGAGAGGGGAGATGGCCACTGAACTCAGCCCTTTGTCACCTGGTGTGTAGCTGGCATCAACTGCTGGGTAACAAACCATCCCAAACGCAGGCTGTGTGATGCCGGCTCTGCGGCTGGGCAGGGGAGGCCAGGGCTGGACTTGCTTGTGTGCCCACCATCCGTTTGGCTGGTCCTGCTGGTCTCTCCCGTCACGGGGCTGACTGCTGGGCCATCTGCCCACCTCCAGCCTGTGGGCCTCCAGCTGACTGTCAGGGCGGAGCCCGAGGCAGGAGGGACCATGCGACCACGCGCAGCACCGAGGGCAGACACAGCCCTCTGGAGCCCCTCTGTGCTGCAGGCTCCATGGCGGAGGGGCTGGAGGTGGGAGCTTGCTCTCCATGCCCAGGAACGGGGCTGGGGAGGCCCTGGGTACCTCCACCACAGCCCTGCCTGTCCCGGCCAGCACGTGGCCTCGGGGCCTCATCTTGCTGGCAGCTGGCTATACCCAGGCCACATGGGCAGGGCAGGGCTGCCCCAGGACCATGCGGGCTCCTAGGAGTCCTGTTTCCCTGCCAGCTCCCCGTGGCGGGGCTCCCTGCCCCGTGATCCTCCCGCTGTTAGGAGGAGCCAGCTCCAGCCCTGCCCAGCCTGGCCCTGAGGGCCAGGTGGTGAGGTGGCCGCCTGTCGCTGGCCGACTCTCATCCTGGGCTGGAGGGGCCTGAGGAAGCGCAGGGCAGGCTCCTGGGAAGCGTGGAAGTAGCTCACGGCCTGCTCGTCCACTCAGCGAGGACAATGAGGGAGACCCCGTGGGGACAGGGCGCTGGCCTGGTGCGCAGCTGAGGATGTTTTGAGGAGAGTGTCATCAGGTCACAACAGGACAGTTTGCTGTGGCAGAGGGCATCAGGGTGCCCAGCACCGGGGCCTCGAGGGTCCCTGGGAGGAGTGGGGTCCAGGGCCCCTTGTTCCCTGTCTTCGGGGCAAAGCAGAGGTTCGCTGTGAAGCTCCAGGAGCTGTGTCCACTCTACAGACCAGGACACCGAGGTCCCACGGCTGGCTCTTGGTCAGGCCCCACTGGCACCTCGGTGACAAGCGAGGGCGCTGCCTGGCGTGGGCGGACCTGGCCAGGGTGGCTGGAGCCTGGCGGGGAAAGGCAGGAGGGAGGAGGGTGACCACAGCTGGGCTCGACTTGGAGACTGACCCCCGGGACGGCGACATGGCTCATGACCGTGTCCCTGTGGTGGACGCAGAGAAGTCACAGTGGATCCGAGGAGGCCAGGCCCAGGCCGTGGGTGGTTTCCGAAGGCTGTGGCTGGGCCCCGGGTGGCCCCACCAGGGCCACCTCTCTTGTCCTCTCTGGTCCGTGGGTGGGGACTGGTGACAGGAGGCCCTGCACACTAGTCCTACCTGAGGAGCGTGGTCCAGGGAGGTCCAGGGACTGCCTGCTGGTGGGGGCCAGGGTGAGCCCTTCACCCACCCGGGCCACCTACGAGCTCAGGAGCGCCCACAGTGCCCAGCAGGACCGCCACTGCCCGCCTGCCCCTGCCCTCTGCCTTCCCTCCACCCAAGTCAACAGGAGCATTTTTCTGGAGATGATGACAAGGCCACCCTGGCTTCTGCTTGGGTTGACACCCTCTTTGGGAACAACCGTGTGCCACCTCCCTCTATTGCCTTTGATTTGTGTGTTTCGGGGGCCACGTGGCCGGGCGTCCCCTCTGTGGTGCCGGGGACTGGTCACCCACTCGGTTTCTTACTGGCTACGCGCTCCCTGCTTCAAGATGGCAGGATTCCCCTGGGCCACCTGTGGTCACTGTGGAGTGGGATGTGGAGACCCCGCGTATGTCCACCCTCCACGGCCCCCGGGGTCTGTGGGGACCCTCCAGGCCCTCCAGTCTTGGCTGCTCCTGGAGATCCCGGCCGAGCCCCGCCACACGGAGAGCCTGCAGGAACCGGGCTTGGGGTGGACACGCCAGGCAGGGCTGTCCTGCTGCCCCACCCCGGCCTGGGCACCTGCCGCGGTTCGCCACCTGGGGCTTGTTTTGTCTTTCGGTCCCTTGTATCTTCTGCTGTTTGTGGAAATTCTTCTGTTCATTTTTGCTTAGCTGCTCTGTGGGAAGTACTGACCCTTCCAATGACCGAGGATCCTGCCACCAGCTGAAGATCTCCTAGCAGTGACCGGGCCTGGCATGAGCTCCGTCAGGGGCTGGCGTGCACCCCGTTCCCCCCTCCGGTAGCCGGACCGTGTCTGTGGGCTCCGTCCGCAGAGTTCTTCAGGAAATGACGAAACCCAAACCGAACCTGGGCCCAGTGCAGATTGGAGCAGGTTCCTCCCCACGCACCCCGCAGACAGCCGCAGCAACCAGCCCCTGAACAGCCCCCGGCTCAGCGCTGGGTGCCCAGTTCCTGCGGCCACGGAAGCCCTCTCAGGACCGCTCTCGGGACCGCCCGTCGGCACACCGTGGAGCAGGTGCGACGTGGACCCAGAACCTCTGGGGTTTCATCTGGGGAGTGAGAGGAGGAGTGCATTTGGCGACCCTCCACTCCGAGGCCCGTGACTTTCCTTGTGCCTGTGGCTTGCTGGGGACCCTCCGTCCCTGCCATCACCTGGGACCTGGCTTCTCCAGGGGCCACCTGGATGTCCTGGTGCCAGAGACTGGCCAGACTGCAGGTCCCTGACCTTGGGATCCCCAGCTCGGCTGCACCTGAGAAGCACCTGGGGGCTCAGGAGTCCTCGTGCCTGGACCACACTGGTCAGGTTCCCTCATTCAGGTGGCTCCAGAATGCTCCGTGTCACCTGCTCCCCTCTGCAAGGGGACAGGCCCTTGCAGAATCTCCCGGGTGCAGGGAGCCGCGAGGTCTGGAGTCCAACACCCCTGGCCCAGCGAGAGACCGCTTCAGCTCCTCCAAGCCCAGCCACAGGCTGCTGCTGGCCCCTCGGTGTGACTTACGTCTGGGGGCCCAAGCCCTACTCTTGGCCCCATGGATGCTGAGACAAGGTAGACCAGAAGTACGTCTGCGTCTAGGCAGGGCCTTGTCTGGCTGCCACACACGAAGTCACTGAGATCTGGACCAGATACTCCTCTCCTCTCCCAGAGGTGGCTGTGACCCCGAGTCTCGTGGCAGGTGTTCATTGGATCCTCTGCTCCTTGTGAACCGAATGGCAGGATGTATTTTCCCTTTTCTCATTGGCTGCCAGGGAACTCAGAGTCAAGTTTGCCATCCCATCCGATGGCGCGTGTGGTACCTGATGGTGTGTGGTGCTCTTCCTCCCCGTCTCATGTTTTCCTCACTGACTAAAATCATGTGGCATTTTGTGCATTTTTGTAAGCCACCTCAAATGCTCTTTTTGTGATAAAACAGTGACACCATGTCCCAAAATGGCCTCTGCGGCCACTTCCCTGCCCTCCCGCCCCAGCTCAGAGCGTGGCCGGGGCTGTCCTCTCCGTAGCCCTCCACTCGGGGCAGCCCCCAGCCTCGGGGACCTCACCTGTGCACTCACGGCCAGGTGTGGATGTTTGGGGTCAGCAGACGGTGGCTGCTCCACGGAGCGAGGTCCCAGGGGCAGCAGCCTGTGCCCAGGTCTCTCCCCATGGCCAGGTGGGCACCAGGAGCCAGGCCTGACCCCACGGGCACAAGAGCTGCCTGCAAAGTGCCTGCGGAGTCTCTGCAAGGATGTGGCCCCGAGTTCTGCTCTGTCCTGGGTGGGGGCCCGGGGGTAGCCTGGGCACCCTGGGGTGTCCGTTGTGCCACCCTTAGGGCATCTTTGGCCTAATGGTCACGAGTCCACCTGGTTCCCATCTGGGCCCAGCAGTTAGGAGCTGTGTGACTCTGAGCAACTTCCTTACCTTCTCTGTGCCTTCCTTGGCTCATAAGCTGAAGGGGTAAGAAGAGCCCTCCCCTGCGGGAAGGGACCAGAAAGGCCACACCCAGCCCCGAGGGGCTGCTCTGCCGGCCCTGAGCGCCCAGCAGGGGCGAGGCTCTGTTCTCTGAGGAGGCCACTGGGAAGAGGCCCTTCTGCCCTGAGGGGTCCCGGGGGTCTCTGTCCCCTGAAGCAGGGACAGCCCTGGGCTGGGCTGAGCAGACGCAGGCACTGGACCTGGGTGCCCCTGACTCTCACTGGGCGAGGGTCACCTGCCTGAGGGGCCGTGCCGGGCTGGCCTTGCAGGCGGCCAGTGGGAGTGGACGGGGACCCCGAGGCTGGCCCACCTCTGCCCGGCAGCTGGCCTGACCGATGGCCTGGGGCAGGGGCTTCCGGTGAGGATCTCTGACCCCAGGCTTCCTCCCTTCCTCACCCCGAGGCAGGGGGCTCTTGGGGTCCCCTGGCCGGGCCTGCACCTGGGGACCCTCGGCTGGCTGCCCCGAGTCCAGCAGCCGAGGGGACCCCTTCCCTGGCGGCGGGAGAAGGCAGGCCGGGCCCCAGCTGTGGGCGGCCGAGGCACGGCTGAGGGGCGGTTGCCCTGGAGACCCGGCTGATGTCCTCCTAAACAGACGCAGGATTGCGGTCTCTCTGTCGGACGCCCGGCAGAGCAGGCCAGGATGGTGCCCGGACGGCGCCCCTCCTGGGCCCTGGGCCCCGCCTGGGCCTCTCCTCAGGGAAGCGGTCCAAGGACACTGGGATGGGGAGACAGGAAGGGTGTGTTCGGAAAAATGTGCTGAGGTCATCACGCTTGCTTCCAGAGGAGCTTCTGTGGGGAGCCCGGGCCAGCGCGCTCCTCCCAGGAGCCGGGAGGCTCCGCCGGCCGCGGCACCCGCTCCAGCCGGGCCCTGGTGCCAGCGAGTCCCGCGGAGCCCTCGGCCCAGGCGCAGGGCCCGGCCGTGGCTCCCTTGTTAGTCCATCTGTTTCCCGGGACCCCCAGAGCCTCCCCGTCCCTTGCCCAGGAGAGAAGACCGGGCACGGAGGCCCTGACCGCCAGAGGAGCTGCCACTCTGGAGGGGCACCAATGTCCCATGGGGGCAGGAGTCTGGGGACAGGGGAATTGTGCAGTGTCCCCAGATCCAAGATGTGCAGCTGTTTTCCTTTTAAGAAAGTAGCTTGATCCGGGCGCCTGAGACCTGGGTGCTGGCTCCGTGGGTGGCGAGCGGGGCTGGGGGGCTGGGCGGCTTCCGAGGCGGGGCCCCCGCTGCGGGGTGTGACCGTGGAGGGCCCCAGCTCCCCTGGCCAGATGCCCCGTCCCCACGCCCTGGCCGGGTGGGTGGCTGGCGGTACGGGGGGGGGGGGGGGGGGGGGGGGGGGGGGGGGCGGAGGGCCCATGAGCGTGAAAGCCCTCCAGCGGGGTGGGAGGGAAGCCACTCTGCACATTCTGGAATGTGCTCCAGGAGCCACCCCCCAGACACCTGATTGACGGAGGGCCGCTCCCTGCAGTCCAGACTCTCCCCAGCCAGGGGCAGGCGGCTGGCATCCAGGGGCCAGGCTTGCTCTCGAGAGGAGCCTCCTGCCCTCCGGCACCTGATCCGCGGCCAGGCGCCCTGACTCCGTGCTTGCGGAGGGCCCCCGGCTCTGGAGTGTGTGGAGCTGGCTCCGGCAGTGGCCTTGCTGTCCGGTCCATGCTCCCTGACCTTCCCTGGGCTGTGTGTCCCTCTGCTCTCTCAGTGGCCAGACTTGCAGGGAGGCAGTGTGCAGCGGCCATTCCCAACTGACACAGCGCCTCAAGGCCACCGAGGTACCCTGTGTGCCCTGCTCCCTAACCACGCCCCGGGTTCAGCCAGCTCTGCAGGAGGACCTCGAGTGACAAGGACGCAGAGGACACTGAAACAAGGAAAGGGAGGTGAGAGGACCGGAGCAAGAACACGCAACACAGAGACGGGAGCCAGGCTGGACTCTAGGTGGAAGGGAGCCAGGGCCCGTCTGCCGCCCGAGGACAGGGCTCTACAGAGCCGCTGCCCAGGGCCCGACTGGGCTCCGTCCTACGTTGCCGCCTCCAGTGGGTGTGAGGGACAGGACCAGTGAGCTGTGTTCCCCCAAACACCTGCTCCCCTCCAGCCGCCTGCCGGAGCTCCTCCCACCGCGGCCGGCTCTTTTCCCTGAGCACCTTTGCATTTTCCAGCTCGGAGACGAGGCTCGGGGTGCGTGTGCCTCTGGAATCTGTCGCAAACCTAACGTCCCAGCTACTCCAGGTGCACTCAGAGGACCCCAAGCTCTGGCTCAGCACCATTTGGAATGTTCCCAGGTTTTGTGGCTTGGGCCTTGGGACAGCGAGCAGCAGGGACGGCCTGTCACGTGTCTGGCGTTTGGTGCAGGTTTGGCCGGACCTGGGCCGGGGCTGCTGGCCAACACCTGGGTGTGGCCTCCTCATGGAGCTGGGGCTTCCTCCCAACATGGCTGCTAAGTTCAACAGCGAGAATGGAGGGCGAGGGAGCCGCACTGTAATGACCTTGCCTTCAGAGTCACCCAGCTCCACTTCCACCGCCATCTCTTCACCCAGAGTCACAGAGCCCTGCCCGGGTTCACTCCACGCTGCTCTCTGGACACGTGCTCCCCATGGGCAAGCGGGCTCTCCTCAGGCTCTGCTGCTCCCGCCGACTCCCGCCCGTCGTGTGGGCGGGATCCAAGCCAGGGTCCCACCCTGCAAGTGGCCGACGCCCTCCAGATGGGGCTTCCGCTCGCAGCTCCTGCAAGCCCAGGACAGGGTCCCCCTCAACTGCAACCTGAGCCGTCCCCCAGTAGTGGGCAGCAGAGGGGCTCCTGGCCAGGTAAGAACGGCCCCTCTCTCCAGGAGAGGGTCCCCCGACCTTGGCCGTCCTGGCCTGGCCCTGGAGCCAGCCCTCTGATTTAGTGGAAAGGACGGGCCAGGCCCAGTGACGCTCTCTAGAGAGACGCGGGCCACGGGCACACGGTGCTCAGCTCCATCTGAGATTGCCCTTGAGCTGAAGCCTTGGCCTCACCCGGGCCCCCAGGAATCTGGGAGGGGCCCCTGTGCTCCTCACACCCAGGGTCTCGGCTCCTGGTCGGTGAGGGTCATTCTCACCCCGTGTGGGGGCAGACGCTGCAGAGCGACCCTCCCCTGGCCTCCACCGGGACCCGGGCAGGACTGGACTCGACCCCAGGATTCTGAAAAGAGGCAGAGCGGGGGATGGGAGGGAGCCAGGCCTGGAGGGGGGCCCACAGACTCGGGGCAAGACCAGAGATGAGAGTCCAGGCAGCTGCCCCTGGAGAGTGAAGGAAAGAGCCAGGACATGGAGGAAGGGGTCTCCTAACTGCACTCCCCCACACTGGTCCCAGGCTGACCCAGAACCTCACGTGAGGACTCAGAACGGCAGAAGAACAGCTCTGAGAACTGAGCGAGATCTCACCGTCACACACGGAGGTCAAGGCGGAGCCCACGGCTGAGTCTGAGCAGGTGGACGGCCAGCTGAGACAAGCACGCAGCAGCCGTCGGGGAATACCACGCAACCCAGACTCAGCTCCGCATCTCGGTGCCAACGTCCAGGTAGGAGTCTTTAGAATCACTTGGCGTGCAAAGGGCCAAGGAAACGTGACCACTCGCAACAAAGAAATGTTAGCCCACGTGATGCATCTGGGTTTAGCTCTGAGGTGTCCCTCAAGCGCTCATGTGTGAGACCCGGCAGGACATTCAGAGGTGAAATGACCGGGGATCGTGAGAGCCTGGACCTCCTCATGAGGCGTGGACTCGAGTGGATTAACTGGGGGTGACTGAGCAGATGGGGTGTGGCCGGGGGACGGGGGCCACTGGGGACAGTCCTTTGGGGTCTATATTTTGTCCCTTCTGAGCTGAGCTCTCTCCGCTTATTTGTGACCATGAACGGCTTCCTCCACACCCTCCCCAGGGGCCTGCCTCACCTCAGGCCAGAACAGTGGACTGAGACCTCTGGACCTGGGAGCCACAGATGAATGTTCCCTCCTCTACCTCATTCTTGTCGGGTCATTTGGTCACAGTGACGAAAAAGCTGGTGTGTTGGAATTATCAGACAAGGGCTTTAAAAGAACTATTATAATCACGCTTAGTGCAGTAATGAAGATATACCAAAAACGAAAGAAAAATCGCCAAATAAATAAAATCGCCCAAGAGAAGAAATACAAAGATGACCCAAGAAGGAAATATTTAAACCGAGGCACATGAAGAAGACAGGAAGGGGGAGATGGAAGAATGAAAAATGGAGAGGACAGAGAGTCCGCAGGTAAGAGTTGGTAGGTCTAAATCCCACCAGACCGACAATTACACTAAATATTAATGGTATAAACATTTTAATTAAAAGGTAGGAGATACCTGAATAAAAATGTAAGGCTCAACTAGATGCCTATAAAAATGTACTTTGAACCCAGAGACACGGGGTAAAAGTAAACGGATAGAAAAAAGTACACCAGGTAAGCAGACGGCGGCAGGAGATAGAGCGGCTGCGTCAGTCCCAGGTAACTTCTACTTAAAAGGGCGACTGTTGAGACAGAAGAGATATTTCCTACCCAGGAAAAGGACAATCTGTTTGGAAGTCGCCCAAGTTTTAAATGTAGATGCACCTCATAGAAGCTCAAATGCACAAGCAAAGATGACAGAATCCACGGTCAGCTCCACAGTCAAAGCCACACACTCAACTCCACTGCGTCAGCGACTGATAGAAGAACCAGGCGAAAATCAGTGAACAGGAGACTTGACCGCGATTGCCCACCCTGACCCATGCATTGAAACTTAATAAGAAACTATTTAAAATATTGCTAGATACACATCCTTTTTAAGGGTACGTTGGACATTCACTGGGATAAAGAAACAATTTTACACCAAAAAAATGAATAACAATGTTGATGGAATTGAAAAGTCCCTCAAAGAATAATAATTGACCAAAACTGACTTGAGAAGAGGTGGAAGACCCGAAGATATCTACGTCCGTTAAAAAAAATCACATTCATCATCAAACATCCACGTGAGTTTCTTATAAGTAATTTTTAGCGTGGCCTAGTGGTCAGAGGTTCCCATCGGAGTCAGCAGGGCCGGGTTCCTCTGGAACCTTCTGTGGCTGCCCTGACCCCCCTCCCTGGCTGGCCTCTGGCTCCGTCTAGCCCTCTCCTCCTCCCGCTGACAGGGATCCCTGCCTCTCGTCCACTCCCACTGAGCTGGCCTGGCTGGCCCAGGACACCCCCATCTCAGGGTCCTTAACTGAACACATCTGCAAAGTCCCTTGTGCCACCTAAGGCCACCTCACCATGGACTAGAATGTGACACCTGGAGGATCATGAGTCCCCTGCTGTGGTGATCTGTCACTTTTCTCAATGCTCAGTGAGGCTGTGGGTCAAGAATCCTGACGGGAACGGGACGGGGACACTCATCTCCACCCCACGCTCCCTGGTGGCTGGCCACCCCTGTGCCCCTCACGCCCTGGCAGCTGGAGCGGGCTCCTGGCTGAGGCCTCGTCCGGGCTGTGGTGGGCGCCGCGGGCAGGCTCCCCCTGTGGCCTGGGCTCCGTGTGGTGGGCTGAGTGCGGAGGAGGCGGCTCAGGCAGAGAACCAGGGGGAAGCTGGGCCCCACCCGCAGCCCAGCCCCGAGGCCCGCCCCGTCTCCTCTCCCGCGTCCTCTGAGGTCCTGGGAGGAGAAAGTCCTGGGAGGAGCCGGCAGCCCCCGCTCTTCATGGGGGTGGGAGAGCGCTCGGGGCCAGCTGCCCAGCCGCAGGCGGATTTGGAAGACGTGACCTCCAGGGACGGGCAGCACTGGTGCCCAGCGGTGCTGCTCCTTGACGGGCACCCGTGGTGTCCGGGGTGGTGCTTCCGGGCAGCTCCGGGAGACCGTGCCATCTCCGGGGCCAGCGTGAGTCTCCAGGCTTCTGCTCCCCTCCTCTGGGCCCTTCTGTCCTGGGGCTCTGCTGCCGGGAGGGGACGGGGCAGGTCTGGTTTATGTCTGGATCTGAGGACTATTCTGTCCCGGTGCCAGCACCTGGCCCAGAAACCCAGATCTACATCAGTCCAGGGACCGGCCACAGGTTAGTGGGGGCCAAGGAAAGGGAGGGGACAGGTTCCTCGAGGTTTTGAGGGGAAATATTTCTGTATCTCTCAAAAGGGTACCTTTGAAAGAGACAGCCCCTGAGTCCCCAGTGCTCAGCCTTCCCTCTGGACACTTTGTGTGGAGATGAATCTGGTGAGCTACAGTCACCTTGTCCCCAGACTAAGACTGGAACCACAGGTGGGGCAGGGCAGAGCCAGGACGCCTCTTGAGTACCCTGGATCACACTGATCCTGATGTCCACCTGGCCCCAAACTGCCAGTTACATCAGCCAGTGCATTTCTTGATTGTTTAAGTCCATTCAAAACAGGCTTTTTTTTTTTTTTTTTTTTTGTATTGGAGCTTACTGCATGTGGTATTTTCCTGTTGTGCGGCTGATGATATCAAGGCTTGGAAAGGGAGCAGAAGGCTTTCAGACTCTGAGGACATAAGGCTGCAGAGATCTTGCTAAAGTTCAGAAGCTGAGTCAGTGGCCCCAAGGTGGGGCGCTGGGCTCCTGAGTGTCTAACGAGCACCTATAATGGGGATGCCACCGGCCTGAGGGCCACACCTTGAGTTCGGAGGGTCCCAGGTGTGCCCAAGGCCACACAGCTGAGTGACAGAGCTGGGTTGCCCACAGGTCCGCCTGGCTCACAAGCCCATTTTCTCTCTACCACACCCTTTGCCAGTCACATGTTAGAAGGGGGGATCCAAGCTGCCGCGCTGGGCTCCTGTCTGCCGGGAATGTGACCTGGGACCCTGTTTCCTGGTGTCAGAGGGGCCCAGTGTGCTGTTGCAGATTCAGGCTTGTCACCAGGGCAGAACCTGTGGCTGGGGTGAGGCGGGCTCCTCTGCTCCGTAGATCAAGGGTCCAGAGACAGCCAGTTAACTCCTGCAGAGAACGCGCAGGGGCACAGTTCACCTGTGAGTCTTGTCCCCAGGAGCCAAACTCAAATGTTGCAGGTAAGCTGCCACTTCACCCAGGCGCAGACTCTCACGCCAGGTGGGACCAAGTTGTTTACAAGATACGTGCACGTGCGTGTGCATGTGTGCGCATGCATGTGTGTGCGCGTGTGTGCGTGTGTGCACACATGTATACACACATCCGTACATACCCATATATGTGCACTTGTGCAAGTGTGCACGTGTGAGTCATGAGCATGCCTGTGTCTGCACGTGTGTGCACGTGCACATGCCTGTGTGATTTTGTGCAGGTGCACAGGTGTGCCCGAGAGCGCGGCCTCTGAGGGCTGTTGGGAAGGTGGAGGGGAGCTGGAGCCCCCTCCTGGCTAGAACCCCGGGAGGCAGCATCACACTGATGCGGGGAGTAGACGGCCCAGGTCACCTGAACTGCGCATCTGACTCTGTGATTCCAGAGCACACAGGCAGGACCCCCGAGGCACACAGGCAGGCCCCCCGACGCACACAGGCAGGACCCCCGACGCACACAGGCAGGACCCCCGAGGCACACAGGCAGGACCCCCGACGCACACAGGCAGGACCCCCGACGCACACAGGCAGGACCCCCGACGCACACAGGCAGGACCCCGACGCACACGCACCGAGGGGTCCTGTGTGGGTCCTGTGCTCTGGCTGTGATCCCCCGCATGCGGTCAAACACCGGAGCAGAGGTCCTCGGCAGGTGTTTCAGATGAGATGTGCGTTCGCAGGGCAGACTGGGGGGAGGTGGGCCTAGTCCAATCAGCTGCCGGCCTCGGGAGGGAGCCTCGGTGCCCGCGGACGCCTCACCTGGGCTCCAGCCAGCCCTGCAGACGCGCGGCCTGCAGCCTCCACCTCCCCCAGCCAAGTCCACAGAGGAACCTATGTCCTCGCTCGCTCGCGCCCTCTGTGTACCCTGCCCCTCGGCGAAGCCAGACCCGTGCAGGACTCGTGAGCGTCTCCCAGGGCTGCTGACTGTCACCTTTTCAGGGCCCCCTCTGCAGCTGGCTCCTAGGTCCCTGGCCGGCCAGGGAAGAGGATCAATGGGCTCAGGGGCCAGCGGTCCAGCACAACCTTGACCCAGGCCAACCCCAGAGGCTGTTTGCGGAGGCTGTTTGCGGAGGCCGGGGGGTGGGGTGGGGAAGCCAGGTGGGGACAGGAAGGCCCCAAAGACTGTGGAGCCTGAGGTTTGGCGTGGGTGTCCGTGATGGCCGCACTGTGAGCCGCGGGCAGCTGGGAGAAGGGCCGCCCGGGACAAGGGCGGGCCCGAGGCCCTGGTGGCTGGGAGGCTGGTTAACGTGGAGGAATCCTGGTGTGCATGCACTTCTGTCCCTGCGTTGGTGGCTGTGTCACCCGGGGCCACGTTTGGACTCAGGTGGCCTAACCCGGTGATTCTGTCCCACTGTCCTGTGCGTCCCCGCAGCGCAGGCCCTTTTGCCGGGCTGCGCCTTCCTAGCCCTGTGGCCTGTCCTCGGGGTTGGAACGGGCGGCTGAGCGGTGGCTTCGCTCCGGCTGTCTCTGCAGCGCGGGGAGGAAGGAGTCGAGCCCAGCCTGGCCAGCGCCGTGGGCGTTCCTTGGGCTGTGGCCGCCCGGCTGCCCTGGCAGGTCAGTGCCCTCCCGCCAGCCCTCTGTGGGTGGAGGGCCCCCCGGAGGCTGGTGTGCCCACCTCGCCCCTGCGTGGATCATCAGGGAGCCAGGACACGGTCAGCCGGCCTCCGGGGGTCAGCTGTGGACTGTAATGACCCTGTGGCCCCGGGCCTGCCGCAGGGAGCCGCTTCAGCCATGGCCTGTGGCTCCTGCCCACAGTCGAAGGGCCTGCGGTGTGGACCTGCGGGTGGCCACAGCTCGAGACGGGGAGCAGAGCCGTCACCTCCTCACCACGGAGCCGAGATGGGACGGGTCAGCCCCTTGCGGCCCTCATGACCTCCAGCTCCAGAGCCTTGCCAGCCCCACCCGGACCCCCAAGGCACTTGGGGCCCAAGCATGGCGAGGACGGGGCAGAGCGCAGGTCCTGCCTCCAGAGCCCCAGACGGCTCCCTCCCGGAGCAGTGGCCCCAGGTCTGCCCCAGCTCTGTCCCCAGCACAGTCACAGTCACCTCCACTCCCACCTCAGCTCCCCTCTCTGCCCCCCTGCTCTTCCTGCACCGTGGGGTGTCTCTCTGAGTCCAAAGACTCAGGACCCAAAATGACAGGTTCCTGTCCCCACTCCACCTATGAGGGTCACGTGCTGCCCACCTGCCATCGCTGGCCCCATGGGACAACCGTGGTCCAAGGAGGAGAAAGAGCGCCACGTGAGGGCTCACCGCTAGCTTCCTGCCTTCGGGGTCTGTGTCATGGCCGCCACAGGGCTTTAGGGGGCCTGGGGGGGCTGGGGGGAAGGGCTGGATGGCCTTCTGTGGGGCACAGCTGTGGTGGGAGGCTGGGCCAGGCTGAGGGCTCAGCAGGAGGTGGAGGCAGAGGACACCAGAGTGGAGTTGCCCGTGGTCAGATGTGTGGGGAACAGGCTCCCACAACGTAGGCTACGATTGCAGAGTGTCCCTCCACTATTTGTCCTTTACATTCAAAAATGTGCCCAAGGGAACTACAGTGAAAACCACGTGGCTCTTCCTGGCACCCCTCCCCTCCCTCCTCCATCTCTCCCTCCCCCTCCCTCCTCCATCTCTCCCTCCCCCTCCCTCCCCTCCCCCTCCATCTCCCCCTCCCCTCCCTTCTCCATCTCCCCCCTCCCCCTCCCTCCCTCCTCCATCTCTCCCTCCCCCTCCCTCCTCCATCTCTCCCTCCCCCCTCCCCCCCCTCCCCCTCCATCTCCCCCTCCCCTCCCTTCTCCATCTCCCCCTCCCCCTCCCTCCCTCCTCCATCTCTCCCTCCCCCTCCCTCCTCCATCTCTCCCTCCCCCTCCCTCCCTCCCTCCTCCATCTCTCCCTCCCCCTCCCTCCCCCATCTCTCCCTCCCCCCTCCCTCCTCCATGTCTCCCTCCCCCTCCCTCCCTCCCTCCTCCATCTCTCCCTCCCCCTCCCTCCCTCCCTCCTCCATCTCTCCCTCCCCCTCCCTCCTCCATCTCTCCCTCCCCCTCCCTCCTCCATCTCTCCCTCCCCCTCCCTCCTCTCCCTTCTCCATCTCTCCCTCCCCCTCCCTCCCTCCTCCATTGGCCCCCCCATGTCCCCCACGTCTCCCCCCTCTTCTGGGACCCCTCCAGGCCCTTCCTTCCTTCCTTTGCTCAGTGGCTCTATGGCCCAGCCCCTGCAGGGCTCTGGGCTCCCCCACTGGGGAGGACACTGTCACCCTTCTCCCCCTGCTCTGGGGACCCCCCATGAGCAGGCTCTGGCCTGGACAACGGTCCTTTGGAGAGATGGCCCCTCCCGAGAGGCACCCGAGTCCTCCCGGCAGCGGGGCACGAGGTGGGCACCTGGCCATGCTCACAGGCCTGATGGGGCGGCAGGGACACGGTTCCTGTTCCCAAGCTCGCTCCCTCCCCGCAGGCTGTCCAGCCCCAACAGAGGGCACCTTGCCCAGCTCCGTGTGGAGGCTGCCAGCCAGGCTCCAGCACATTGTCCAGGAAGTCACCTCTGGTGGCTTGGACCTGCCCTGGGAGGGAGCGGGGCCACAGGACGCCACGGGCCTGGTGACGGCACACAGAGCGCCTTGATCCCTGGCGGGTGTCTCCAACCCAGGGCCCCACCCCACGGAGGAATGCCCTCCCGGAAGCGCTGCCCAGGAGCAGTGGGGCCTGCCCCATCCCTTCACCAGACCCCACCTGTGGGACGCCCCCATCTACTTTGCCTGGAGGGTCCTCCAACAGCTCCAGCTGCTGCTGACCAGGACTGGGGCTGGTCGTCACAGGGCAGACCACACAGGCCCAGGGGCTGAAGCTGGCCGGTCAGGGCACGCAGTGGTGCAGCAGCAGCAGCCAAGTGCCCGTCCCGGCCCCAAACAGGACTCTGTGTGGCCGCTGGTCAGCAGAGATGGGCCTAAGGGGGCTGGGGGCTGCCAGCCTCCTCCCCCTCACCTGCCCCCAGCCGCCCCTCAGCCGCAGCGGGCTCCGCCCTGTCCCCCCTGAATCTTAGAGCAAAGAAAATAAATAAATAAGACAAAAAAGGCTCCTGTGGGATGCCAAGCGGGAAGATAAGGCCGGAGGAGGCTGCTGGCCGAGGAAATCCCTGGTGCCGTCCAAACTATGCGTGGAATGGCTAATTAGCGCTTGGGGGCCCTGGAGGAAGCCATCTGGCAGCGCCTCTCACGGCTCCGCAGGTTTCCTTCGCTGGGGCTTATCTGCAGGAAACGGCTGGAGCTTCTGAATCCGTAGAGAGAGAGCCGCCCATGACTCACCCTGGGCAGCGGACAGGCCTCCACAGAGGGACACAGTGGCAGCTCAGGGACAGCCTTCCCCGGGAGGTGGCCACGGGCTCCCAGGGGCTGGGAGGAGAAAGCTCCTGCCCCCCCGCCCCCCACTCCTGGGTGGACACCTGCTGGGCCCGCCTCCCCCAGGGGACTCTGAGTACGCTGTGGGTCACTCAGGGAAGGGCACCAGAGTACAAGGGTTCAGGGCCACATGGTGCCCCCAGCACCCTGGGACACTTGTCCATGGCCTGACCATGAATATGTGGCCGGTTGGAGCGTCCAGATGTTCCGTCCACCTTGGAAACGAGCGTCTTCCTGTGGAGCGGTGGCCCAGAGCCCTGAACTGAGGAAGAAAGGGCTATTTTGGGAGGTGGCCGTCAGAGCCAGGGCTCGGATGACCCGTCCCCTCCTGCCTGCCAACTTGGGTAGGAAGAGCCAACGGAAGCCTGGACCTGGAGGCTGCAGCATGGCCTGTCCTCCTCCTGGGGGGGGGGGCGAGACTCTGCCAACCCCAGCAGGGCCAGGCCCGGGCTCGGCCGCCACAGGGCCAGCCACATCCGTCTGTCAGTCTCCTCAGCGTGGCCCTGTGTTCCCCGGACCCCAGGGCTCATCCCAACTGCCCATCAATGGACGTGCGGACTGGCCGGCGTCCGGGCAGCCATGGGCTGGCCTGAGCGTGTCTTGTGACAGGCCCGTGTTTCCCCTAGGCCACAAGCCTGCTTTCTCAGTGTCGAGAGTGGCCCTGGGGCTCAGGGCTCTGGCCCTGCCTTTCAGTGCCACACAGAGGCTGGCAGAGGACAGCCCAGCTTCTCAGAGCAGAACACACCTGGTCCCGCTCCTGGGCACCCCGTCCAGCGCTGCCTGGACTCCCGGGCCTTCCAGGGCAGGGGCCGCTGGCTTGGGCATGGGCACCAGGGCTCCCAGGCCTGCGGACTGGCCAGCTGCGCAAGGTTGCATTTTGGGTTGTGATTTTTCCAGAAAAGACGCAGCTCCTCTGGGCTGTGTGCTCCTGGACTTTCCAGGGCCCTCCCGCCCAGGCCCGAGGTCAGGGGCAGAAGAGCCCGGGGAGCAGAGGCCGCAGGCTGCGGGAGGGAGGGCCTCACGTCCCACCCCCCGGCTGGTTAGACGTCCACTCTCCACAGCCAAGAGCCTCGGTGCCTCCAACAGGACTCAAGTGCCCTCTCCCGCCGCCTCCCGGGAACAGAAAAGTCCCTGGGGCCCAACAGGATCTTTGGGGATGGGCCCTTCCATCCTCCTGGAAGCTGCTCCCTCCTGCGAGTCCCTCTCAGGGACCGGAAGCTGCCCGTGGTCCAGCAGGGTGCAGCTGGAGCACAGGCATCTGCAAACCCAGGGGTGCTCAGCTGGGGTGCAGCGGGTGGCACTGCGGCCCAGGTGGCCCGCGGGCTGCGAGGAGACCGGTGCTGATGTGCGGTGCCTTCGCAGCCCTGGGCAGGCCGCTGTGCGCTTCTCTGAGAGGCCCTGGTGGTTCTCAGGCAGCGCTGGGCACAGCTGGGGCTGGGCTTGTTTGATCTCTAGCTCTTTTTAGGGGGTGGGGGGCATTACTGAGGACCGGACCTCGGGCACTTCACTGTTAGGCTACGTCCTTTTATATTTTAAAATTTGAGACAGGGTCTCACTAAGTTGCTTAGGGCCTCACTACATTGCTGAGGCTGGCCTCAAGTTTGCAATCCTCCTGCCTCAGCCTCCGGAGTTACTGGGATGACAGGCATGTGCCACCACACCAGGCTTATGTCCTCCTTGAAAGCTGACTCCAAGGTCAGGGTCAGGGGCACCAAGTCCTTCATCTGGCAGACCCGATGGAGGACCTACTGTGTGCCATGCATTCATCCAGGTACCGGGGTGATACAGAGGTGGAAACAGCAAAACCCAACCTCGAAGGGACTGGTATTCCAGAGAACAGAAACGCAGCCAAAACAAAGAGAATTCTAAAGTCACCGGGAAGGAGACACAAGCTATGGGGGCCGTCACACCATGGAGGCAGAGGGAGCCCTGGGCAGGACTAGGCAGGGCTGCAGCTGTAGAGGGCACGGTTGGGAAGGGCTTGACAGTTCCCAAGGAACTGAAAGGTGGGGGGAGGCATGTGGACATGGGGAAGTGCAGGGTGTGCAAAGGCCCTGTGGCAGCAGGATGGCTGAGCTGATCCAAGCATGGCAAGAGGACAGGACCTCAATCCCACTGGGAGCCCCTGCCTTTCCCTCCTGGTGGCCAGGGTAAGTGGCTGGGCTGGTGCCTTGGTGCACTTTCTCTCGTTCCCTCTACCCTTCATTATAACCAAATGACCCTCCTGTTTTCCTTACCTGGGAGCCTCCCGGCCCTAAGCTTTGGTCCAGGCCCTGGCCAGTGGATGTCGTAGATGTGCCCGACGCCGCCCCAGAGTGACAGTGGAGTGGGGGTGGGGGTTGGGAAGACCCTCCTGGGGCCTGTCCCGAATGGGACCCCATCCCCTGGGGGAGTCCATGAGGGCGCTGCTCTCGGGCCTGGAAGGAAGCTGGAGAACCCGCAGCCAGTGCGGCTTCTCTCTGCAGGTGGTGACTTACGGGTGCTGCTGCCCAGGGCCACGAGTCAGCGGGTGGCCAAGGGGCCCAGCACTGGGCTTCTTGCTCAGGAGGGCGAGGCCTGAGGCTGTGCAGACTCCCGGCCTCTGCCTCCTGGGCAGACGGTAGGCCTGCTCTCCTCATCTCCCTGGCAGTCAACGCGACGTGAGCGGAGGGGACTGGGTCACCGTGCACAGTGTCCAGGGCAGCAGAAGCACAGGTAGAGGAGAGTTCTCCATGGACCTGGGCCCTGCAACGCGTTGAGCAGGGACCCCTCCTCCTTAGGTGTGGCACAAGGACAGTCAGCCTTTGCTAGCTGACTGCCTGTTGTCATAGCCTCCTGTGGGGACACAGCCCACTCACATACGTACTGCCCAGAGCCACTTCTGTGCAATGACAGAATGAAGTTCCAGCAGACGGGACGGCCCATCGACTTATCCAAACCTTTACAGGAAAACCTTGCCGGCTCAGCTCTGGGCCGTCAGGTTCGGAAGGCTGGTTGTTACTGCAGCAAGGCCTGGCCCATTCTGACTGATGCGTTTTCAATGCTGCCCACGACTTCTGGTTGCCAGATCATGAGCCACCACACTGTAAAACGTGTGGCGTGGAACGCTGCTCCAACCTGTGTCCACTAGCTGCCCCTGAGCCCCCATCCCCGCCACCAGTAAGCTCCTAAGGACAGGAAGGTCCAGGGAGGTATGTGACTGGTCTGGAAGTCACCTGCAGGATCCTCTGGTCTCTGACCCACAGTAAAAGGGGTCACTGCGTATTGTCAAGTTTTCTTGGCACTGCCCAGGCCAGAAGGCAGAGTCAGGTGGAGAGACCCCAGGCCCTTCGACCCCAACAGCTTCCTTTAAAAACCGTGAAGAGAGAGGCTCACTCAGCCCAGAGGAGAAATGGGAAGTCGTTGCTGGGACTCCCCTCGGCCTGGCTGGGCCTTCTGCTGCCTTCTGCCTTCGGGGGCCTCCCTCGCCCGGCCGTGGGGCTGTGGCAAGGCCAGCTACGTGGGGGCACTGCCCTGCAGGCCCCAGCATTGATTCCCCATCCTGCACCCTCTCCCCATGGGGTTCAGGGGTGGGGACACCCTTCTCAGCCTACCCCAAAGGCGGTGGCTGTGGGGAACCTGGGATCCTGCCTGGCGGGGCCCTGGCTGAGTGGCAAGGCTTGGGAGAGGCACCTGCCCTCCCCCTCCCCACCGCCCTGGCAGGGCTCCCTGGGCGGGCACCTCTCCTGGAGCTCATACCGCGAATTCCCCAGCAGGGTTCCAACAGGCCCGGAGCGGGAGTCCCTGCAGCTTGGGATGGTGGCTCTGGATGAAAGTTTGAACAGCTGCAGGGCCACCCGCCCACCCTGTCCAGCCACAGACTTTCATTTTCAGCGGCCTCTGAGGCTTACGCAACACACTTGGAAGTTGAGAGGCCCAGCCTCACCATCGACGGCCGGAAGGCTGGCCAAACACTTGCTGCGAAGAAACCTTTCCATTGAGATCAGTCCCCTGGCACGCGCCATCCTCCCTTCCGTCCTCTGCCACTGTGCCACCATCAACCACCAAGGCTGGTGACCAAGTTCTTGCCATGCCCCCGGGCCGGTGCAGGCCCCACGCTGGTTACTCTGCGGGGAGCTAGTGACCTACTCAGACTCAGGGGAGGCGGTGGGGACCCACCCCATACTGGCCGGGGCCAGTGCAAAGGCAGACACCTCCCCGGCCGCAGGTGAAGAGCCAGTCCCCAGGCAGAACTGGACCTGGCAAGTGTTTAAGCCACCTGCTGCGACGAGGCCAGCAGAAAGCAGGCTGTAGGATTTGGGGTCCCCCTTGGCCATGCTGTTGGGAGGCCCCAGGAATCTGAAGACCCAGGGCGGGTGTTCAGAGCCGGGAGGCCAGCCAAGGGCAGCCCACTTTCCGGGGTCTCTGGAAACCGGACCCCTGTAAACCCAAGAAGCTGCACCCGTGTGGGTGTGGGCACGTGGCAGGCTCCACTGGGCAGCCGAGGGGCGGGCCTCGCGGGGAACTCAGTGGCTCTGTCAGGGAGCTGGAAACAGACGATTTCGATCTGGGGGTGGGGGCGGATGACTTCATGGCCACGGTTGACGAAGGAGGCGGCGACCAGCCGCCGGCCCGCCCCGGAGGCCTTCCAGAAGGCCTGGCCTGTGGCGCAGCCTCCGGCCAGTGCTCCCCGCGCGGGGCCAGCGCTGGGCAGCCGCGGCGCGTCCGGGAGGGCAGGCTGGTGGCCGACCGCGGGCCCCGGGCGGGCGGGAGCGGACGCGCTCCCCGCCCCCGCGGCTCCTGCTCGCGGCGCTTTCATGAATGGCCCGGCTTCCCAGGCCACGGATTGGCTGAGCCCCGCGCCGCGAGGCCCAATCAGCGGCCGCGGCCGCCCGTCTCCGCGCGGCTGGAGCAGCTGCCGCAGCCGGCGGCCCCCTCCCGGGTGGGGCGAGGAAGAGGGGAATCTCTCTCTTTTTTTTTAATTCCAGAGACCGTTCAGGGTTCTGGTGCAATTGTGTCATCCGAGGCTTGGCTGCAGCTCCCGACAATAGCCCCCGGGGCTTCCCTGTGGCTGCCAGGGTTGACACTCAAGATCCTGTGACAGGGAAAGGGCTGGGTGGTGAGAAATGCTCTTCTTGGCCTGAGTCTCGGATCGGCTCCTGTTCCGGGGAAGCAGCCCTCCACCATGAGCAAGGGACAGAGCACTGGCTGCTGGGGACAGAGTAGGGGCTGTGCCAGACACATGCACTGCTGAACTGGCCAACCAGGGGTTGGGTCACCCGCCCTGGGTCAGTGGCCTGGGGCGAGCCTCACCAGGCTGTGCCTGGAGGGTGGGGGCCTGGGGGAGAACCCAGCCACGGGGCTGCCTACCCCGTGTCCTGGGGAAGCATTCTGTTTGCTGATGTGACAAAGAAGGCATGTGTTTACAGAGTGTGGTTAACCGGCGGGCTTCCGGCCTCCCGGCCCAGCTGAAGGGATTGTGTGGTAGACACAGAGAGGCCTGCCTTCACCGTGGACCCCCGGCTCAGGAGAAGCAGAATCCGGAATCCAGACGCTGGCCAGAAAGCTGTCTTCCTAGAGGGGAGGGTCCAGGGTGGGAAGGCCTTGAGAGCCAGCCTGGGAGTGGGTCTCCAGCCCTGGTGGGGTGAGCCAGTGGTGCACAGGGAGAGCCCACCCCCAGCCGGCAGGGACTGCTGGGCCCATCCCCCACCTGCTCTTGGCCGGGCTGATGCTTTGAGGGACTCCTGGGCACTTCTATTGAGAGGTCCCCCAGTTGAAAGATGAGAAAACAGGCCCAGGGGGGGCTGCAGAGGGTCTCGCAGTCTGGGAGCTGCAAGCACAGGACTGGCCCCCCTTCCGGTGCAAGCTCAGCCTCACCCACCAGTCGCATGGTCCTGGGACCCCTGGGAAGCGGCTGCCGCAGATGCAGGTCAATCACGGAGACGGAGTCCACGCTAAGTCCCGGGTGTCTAAGGCCAGCCTCTGGCTTCCTTGGGTCACGCAGGGCTTGGAGTGAGCAGGGGGCAGCCTGCGGAACCTGCAGTCGCCGAGGCCCGGCTCTGCAGGTTGTCTGCACGGCACCTGCTTCTCTCTGCTGGTGGAGTCAGGTCCAGCTCTTGGTCTTGGGGCCCATTTGCATCTTAAAAGTTATTGAGGGCCCTAAAGAGAGTTTATGGGTTTTCTGTTGATATTTACTGTATTAGAAAAGAAAAGAGGCCCGGGGCAGCGCGGGGAAGTCTATGCAGGATGATCTCAAGTTCAAGGCCAGCCTGGGCAATTTAGTGAGACCCTGACTCAAAATAAAAAATTAAAGTGCTAGGGATATGACTCAGAGGCGGAGTCCCCTGAGTTCCATCCCCAGTTCTGTACACAAACCCAACACAGTGGCAGGTGGTGCACGCCGGTCATCCCAGCAGCCCAGGAGGCTGAGGCAGGAGGATGGCAAGTTCAAAGCCAGCCTCAGCAACTTCATGAGACCTGGTCCCAAGATAAAAAATAAAAAGGACTGGGGGTGGCGCAACCTGGGTTCAGTCCCTGCTACCAAAAATAATGATAATAATAATCACAAAAGAAATGAAAAACGGAAATGTAGGACACACGTTCCATGAGTTCTGACCGCTGTGAGAGCAGCAGTATTGCCGTGGGTCAGGTGGCCTCTGGGAGGCTCCACTGTACGGTGACAGCGGGAGACGAAGGAAAAACTAAGCAAACATGGTCTCCGCGGTCCCCACTGCAGCCGTGTTGACAGGGACCTTGCGCGGGTGAGTGGACCATCAGGGCTCTGTCTATAGGAACAGGTCAGCCCCCCACCCCGCGGTGGCTTGTGGGTGGCCCAGGGTGGCTTGGTGATGGGAGGGTGCTCGCTCCTCGCCCTGCCCTGCCCACCCCGTGGGGCCCTGCGCCTTGTGCCGCAGCGGGAGCCCGAGGCCAGCAGAGGCCAGCGCCCAGACCGAGAGCTGAGCCCCCTTCCCCTGTAGATCACCAGGTGTTCCGTGGGACAGCAGACCCGGCCCCCGCCTCCCAGGCCTCCCGGGACACACTAGGAACACGGCGGATTCTGCCCCCAGAGTGAGGGCTGGGCTGCCCCGCGTGCCTGGCTGCAGCACCTTCCCTGGCCACCTCCCCGAGGTGCTGCTGTCCGCCCGGAGCACAGGCCAACACAGCCCTGGGCCTGCTCCCGTGAAGCCCTGTGAGCTGGGGTGCTGCTGCCGCTCCCTCGCCTGCTCGGAAGGAGACCCTCTTCCTCTCCTGCGTCCGCGGCCAGGGTGGGTTGAGGGTCCCCTTGGGCCTGGTGGACAAGGACGCCCCTCAAGGTAGGCACCGTCCGTCTCAGTGATCTCTGGCCAGTGGGCACATCCCTCGGGGCTCGGCCTTCCTGGGCTGATGGTCTTGCTGTTCAGCTGTCTCTGAGGAGGGTGGCCGGGCAGCAGGCCTGGGCGGGGAACAGTCCGCAGCACACCCAGCTTTGCTGGTGACCTGTGGGGCCTCCACGCCAGCCCTGTGCCAGCTCCTGCCCCAGCCTCTCTGTCCCTCCCTCTCCTTAAGGACACCTGACGTTGGGTTTAGGACCTCCCGTCCAGCATGGTCTCCTGGTGGGATCCGTGACTTAACTACATGAGCCCGAGGGACCCAGACCCACCTCTGGGGTCACTTTGGTGGCAGAGCCTGGGGCTCCTGGTGGCCCTGCCCGCCGTGTCTTGCTGTGTCTCTGCCAGCCCACGGCAGAGGCCCTGAGGTGGGGGAGGCACAGCTCTCTAGAGGGCTTTGGGGATCATTTGCTAAAATCCATGACATGTCAGGGCCACCTCCCCTGTCCAGGGGACCCTGCAAGCTGGACTTGAAGTCAAAACAGAATATCTGGTTGGAGGGCTCTGTGTCCATCTGTCTCTCCATGTGTCTGTCCATCTGTCTCTGACTCGGTCCCACTGTCCCTCCCGACTCTCTCTAAGGCTCCTTCCCTCAAGAGCAGGGCACCAGCTGCCAGGCTGTGGCCGTGGCCTGCTCAAGGGGACCAGGACACTCACCTGGCCAGGTGTGGCTAGACGGGGGGGGGGGGGGTGAACCCAGCCCTGGGTCCCAACGGCCCTGCACCTCCAGAGGCCTTGCTCAAGGGCAGTGTCAGAGGGTCCCGCCCTTGCACACCTGGGCTGGCGGCGTTCCCACTCAAACCTCCTTCACACCAGGCAGAGGTAGCAGGAGTGTGGGAGGACGCAGAATGGCCACTGTCACTCACGATCACCCAACCACAGCGGCCAAGCTGCTGGGGCCGGAGATGGCTCCCGGCCATGGGGCATGGCCAGGGCCAGTCAGAGAGTGATGCCCTTGTAGGGAGCTGCCTGCGGCAGGGCGGGCACAGCTCCTGGCACAGCTGAGCTCAGCCTGCAGGACGCTGGCCTGGTGTGGGCTCCTGTCCCCTTCCAGCCCCTGCCAAGCTCTGCACTGGCACCCAGGGGCGATGTCCTAGAAGGTGAGCTGTGAGGTGCCTGGGGTCATTCCAAAGCCCTGAGGCCCCCTGGGGCTTGGTGCCCCTGCCCACCTGCTGCCTGCTGCCCCTTTCCCGCTCCGCCCCGCCCTGTTGGAATCGGGGCTCTGCTCAGCGGGGAGTGCCCTGCTCCCCTCTGCTCTCTTCTGATCATTAGGCCTCATGGAGGGCGCTTCGGGCCACTCAGGCGTCCACCAGTCCCACCCCTCGCTCTTCCCACTTGCTGATTTGCCAGGAGCCAAGCCCAGGGCCTCAGTCAGTGGCCAGCGGGGGACGGAGGAGAGGTGTCTTCAGGGGGCTCCTGGGACGGGCCGGGGTGGGCGCTGCCAGGCTCCCAGGTGGCCTCTCCCCCATCTCTTCCCTCCACGGGCGTCTCCTGCCCAGTCTCCCCTTTCCACAAGGACACCAGTGACAGTGGGTCAGCGTCCACTCGATGGCCTCATCTTGATGCTGGGACTTCCATAAAGGCTCAGTCTCCAAACAGGGTCCCCCTCGGAGGTCCTGGGTCAGGCCCTCGTTGTCAGTGCTCCAAGGTGGGCACCCCTGGTCCAGGGCGCCCTCTCTCGTCCAGTCCGTCCCCCCCCCCCCGGGAGAGCTCGGCCCTTTCTCCTCCACTGGAACATAAGCCCCACGGGAGGCCTGGTCCCTCTGTCTGTCCACCCACGGCTGTGTCCGCAATTCCTAGGGTGCCCTGCAGCCAGTGCATGGATGGGTGCTGGATGAGTGACCAGTGGCCGTGTGTGACACAGTCTGCAGGTTCTTGAGGCCAGGAGGGACGCGTGGTCACCTTGCCCATGGGTGGCCAGGGCTGGGAAAGCTCCCAGGTAAGGCTCGGCTCCTGGTGATGTGGCCAGAGCTCCTGGGCAGGGCAGCCCGGCCACTCCGGCTCAGAGCGCCCCCAGCACTGTGCCCCGGCTGCCCAGGGGCCCGAGCAGCCTCCAGGTGGAGGGGTGCAGAGGCCTAGGGAGGCAGGGAGGCTGGGAGCTGGGCCAGGCTCACAGAGGCCACTGCTGGCTTCACTTCAGAGCCTTGGGGTGGGGGGTGGACACTGCAGCAGCCTGAGACCACCCATGGGCCCCTCCTCAGGGCACCTCCTTCCCCCTGTTTCCCAAATTCACTTCCAAGCGGCCTTCGTCTGTTCAGATTCCAGGGAATTACGTCAAAGAGGCTGGCGAAGAATTTGGGGCCCTTTGAAGGCTTCTGACCAGGAACAGCCTGGAGCTGCTAGGGGACAAGGCCTGGCCTCTTCCTGGGAATGTGGAGGATCAGATTAGAGTCGCTGTGTCTTCCAGACCTGGCCTCAGACCTGGCCGGGGGCAGTGTTTGGTAATGCAAAGGCCCCAAAGGCCTCGGAGGAGGGCGGCAGAAGAAGGGGAGGCCCAGAGGCAGCTGGGAAGAAACCCCCAGGCTGCATCTCGCTCCTGGACAGAGCCCGGACCAGCAGGGCAGCGCCTGGCCTTGCCCGCGGCGCCCAGGGGAAGGTGGGCAGCCGGGAAGCATCGTGCCCTGGAGGTGCTGAGCTCAGACCCAGAACCTGGGGCTCACAGAGGGGGAGTGGGCTTCCAGGGTCTCACAGCGGAGGGCCAGGGCCCAGGCCTTCTGACCCCCATGCTCCTCCCCAGATCCCAGGCCAGGGGCTGTGGCCCCCAAGTGCAAGCCGGCTTCATTCCACGCAGGGCTCCCAGCTGGGGTGGCCCAGGGTCAGCAGGCTCCGGCTCCTGGCTCTGGGGGCAGAGCCCATCCCTACCCCACCCCCCACCCCCATCTGGGCCCTGCTGTGAGGGGCATTTGGGCCCAGGGTCCATGTTGATGGGTGCCCTGGAGATCTGAGCTTGTGGGCCTGGTCTGCCCCTCCCCAAAGCCCCTACCAAGCCCCCAGCTCCTGCTACTGCAGATCGGCCTCCTGCGGGGGGGTGGGGGGGTCTCTGTCAGCGTGGAGTCTCAAACCTCAGTTTCCCACCTTCCCTGAACCTGTGACTTCCCAGGAGTGGGCCTTCCCGCCAAGCCAGTGGGATTCAGCCCTGACCCCCGCTACCCCCACCCCGTGGAAGGAGGGCAGGGTGGGGGACGGCGCTGTCCCTGGGCAGGAGACTCTGCTGCCCCTGTTAGATCTGAGCACTTGATTTTAATTCCAGAAAAAAGAAAAAGAACTTCAGATGGGGGGTGGGGGTGGGGGCAGCTCTGTGGAGGCCCTGGAGGCCAGGCCAGGCTTTGGCTTCCGCTCCTCTGACCGGCCGTGTGGCCGGGGCGCCCCCTTCCCCACCAGCCTCTACCCCCAGCTGTCAAGTGGGGGCCGTGGAGGCCACTGCAGCCTGGCCTGTGTCCCCGTCCTCAGCCCCAGGACTCCCGCCCTCCGCCTCACCCCCCCAGCTGCCTCCACCTGAGGGGGGCTCTCACCGCCACCTCTTGTCCCCACACGGCCTCGGACCCGCCCTCCAGGCCTGGGCCCACGCAGGAAGGAGGCCGCCCACCTCTCCTCTCCAGCCCCTCGGTCCCCCACTGCTCCCTCCAGGCCCCGTGCAGGTCCCTCCAGGTGCTGGGACGTGGAGGGCATGTGGTCACAGCGCTGGGGCCTCCTGGGAAACTGAGGCCGCCCCCAGACCCCCCTTCAACCCCGAATCTTGCCCTCAAGTCGGAACGACTTCAGACCCGACCCTCGAGTGACAGGCAGTGAGCTGACGAGACGGGACAGGAAAGGGGAAAGGGGACAGGCTCAAGGGACAGAGTGGGTCCTCTGTGGGCCCTGAAGGACGGTCTCCGTGCTGCCTCAGTTCCTGAAGGCCCAGCCCTTGACACCTCAAACACCCCCAGCCGCGTCTCGGGGACCTGGGGCTCCTGGGTCCCTTCTTCCTCTCCACCTCGTCTGGGTGACCTCACCAGTTCCCATGATCTGAACACCCTTAACGAGGGTTTCCAAATCCGTCTCTCCAGCCCTGACCTCCCTGGACTCCGCACATCCGGCCCTCCCCTGGACAGCTCCCTGCGCGACCTGGCCAGGCCCCACAGACTGGCCCCACGGAGCCCTGAGCTTCTCCCCGAGGCCTGGCCCCTCCTCCGTCTTCCCATCTAGGAGACCCCAGCCCCTCCCCCGGCTCCACCCAGACACCCCCAGCTCTCCTGGCCTCCCGGGGCCCAGGTCCCCTCGGGGACTTGTCTGTGGACTGCTCTGCTCAGATCCAGGGGGGGGTGCGGAGTGGGGCCTGTGAACAGCCCCGGAGGCCACTCCACCGGGAAGACGGGAGCCCCTCCAGGGACACACAGGGAGCCAGCACGTCCTCCCAGCCCCAGGGTGAGCCCCGAGGGGCCCTGAGGAAGAAAGCCACCGTCCCTCCGGGAGGCCACTCAGCAGCACAGTGGCCTCCCCCAGGGACACCCTCCAGCAGCGGTCACAGGGCCATAGAGTGGGGGCCCCTTGGGGGCTCGCCAGATTCTCCCAGCCATGAACAGTGAGCGGGAGCCGGCCCCCAGGCCACCGCAGCTCAGGACCCTCAGGCACCCTCGTCCAGCCCTCCTTCCCGCCTGCAGCAGACTCCCTTCCCACGGAGGAGGCCGGGTTTGCAGAGAGGGACCCGAGAGGCTGCAGTGACCCGGAGAAGCTGCTGGGCGGAGGGAGGGGCGCCAGACCAGGGGGTCACTCCGGCTGTGACTTGAGCCTCTGGCCATTATCAAGCTTGCGCCTGCCGGACACCAGACAGGTGCAGGGCCCAGAGCTGCGCGCAGGAGGGACAGGTCCCAAGGACGCGCCTTCCCATTGGAAAGGCGGAGCACAGAAAAGTGCGCGGAGCGCCAAGCGGCACCCGCCATCCTGCCAACAAGAAGCCGAGGCCGGGCGAGGCACGCTGGCTTGCCCTGGCCACGCTGTGGAGGAGGAGGGCTGGGGCCCAGCTGTGGACCCCCTGCACGCTGCCTGCCCCCCTCGGTCCTTCACGCGCTGAGCACCTACTATGTGCTGGGCCCTTTGCTGCTCTGCAGATGAAGCAGGACCAGGAGGGAGGGCCTGCCCTGGAGAAGGTCTCACTGTGGCAGGGACAACGGAGAGCCACCAGGTCATCAGTCAAGGACAGCTGCAGAAGTGGCCAGGAGTCCCCTGGCAGGACAGGGAGCCAGGCATGGGAAGGGCACACACGTGTGTTGGTGTGTGTGTCTCCCTGGGTACACACATGCGTGCCCAGCAGGTGTGCACGCCCAGCAGGTGTGCCCCGTGAGAGGCACGCGTGGGCACGGTGCACAGTCCTCTCTGTTCTCTGTTGCTGTAACACAACACCCGACACTGAAGGCTTCAGAGGAAAAGAGGTCTGTCTGGCTCACAGGCGTGGAGGCTGAAGTCTGAGGTCAGGTGCCTCGGCCGCTGGGGCCTCTGGCGAGGACTGCTTGGCTGGGTGACACCGTGGCAGAGAGGAACGGAAAGGCCTCACGCAGAAGGGCCAAGTGCTGGGGTGGCCTCGCTCCGCCACACCTGGCCCTGGTGAGGACTGACAGGGTCCCAGGAGCGTGACTCCCTCCTGATGGCACGCCCCCGCGACCTCTCACCTTTCGGTAGGCGCCTGATCTTAAAGGCCTGGCCTCCAACATCTCCAGGCTGGGGTCCCAGCTCGCAGCCCAGGAGCCCTCGGGGACACACTCAAAGTACAGACCACAGCACATGCCCTGTGTGCGTGTGCTGAGTGCCACACGCCTGTAATCCCAGGGGCTGGGGAGGCTGAGGCAGGAGGACCACAAGTTCAAGGCCAGCCTCATAACTTAGTGAGGCCCGGACTCAAAAAATGAAGAAAAGGGCCGGGATGTGGCTCAGTGGTTAAGTGGCCCTGGGTTCAATCCCTGGTTCCAAATCAAGAGGAGGGGGAGGGAGCCATGAGGGACTTGCACGAGGTTAGAAAAGGAGTGAGGGGACACGGGCCCCGGAGGCCTGCACAGCACCTGCCCAGGTGAGCAAGGAGGGGCCTGGGGGAGACCCTCCCGGAGCTCCTCCCGGGGAAACTGCGGCGTCCAGGATAAAAGCACCCGGGCAGGGGGAGGCGCCCAGGAGCTCAGGACAGACCCCAAAGACTTCAGAGGAAGAGGCCAAGCGCCAGCCAGCCAGCGCCGGGGGCTTCCCCTTGGACCCCCGTGAAGCAGGAGGGCGATGCCGGCCACGGGGGAGGGGCCTGGCACAGCGCTGGTGAGGCGGGAGCCGGGGACGTCCAGCTGTGGGACAGCGCCCCTCCCCCAGCACCCGGGAAGCCGGGGCAGAGACTCCTGAGCCAAACGCAGGCACCGGGGGACTCTGCAGTCCCCCTGGAACCACCGGGGGACTCTGCAGTCCCCCTGGAACCACCAGGGGCCAGCGCAGCCTCAGAGTCCCAGACACACCTGGTCGGTCCCCTCGAGTCGGAGCAGCCCCCGTGGAAAACCCGGTGCCCGGGTCAGGGTACGGGGACACGCAGGCCAGGGGCTGGCCCGGCCTCTCCCGCCACCTCTGAATCCCCTCAGGCACAGCAGCCCCAGGATGAGCCTCCGTTTCTTCCAGTGACATGGGTCCACTGAATGTGGCCATGTCACCAGGCAGTGGGCAGGATCCATGTGACATCACCCAGGAGTCCCCAACTGAGTGTGGAGGGGCTCCCCACGGGGGGCAGCGAGGGGCCAGGTTCCGGCAGCCCGGGACCCCCGCTCGGCCACGGTGTCCTGCGGTCAGCAGCCCTGCAGAGCATGGTCAGCCCGGCAAGGAGGGAGGGGGAGGGGACAGCGAGGCCTGGGACTGCAGCCCTGTCCCCTGAGGGCCTGTATGTTGGGTACAACAGGAAGGGTCAGGGGTCATGTTTAAATGCGGGGGAGCCCAGGGCAGTACCTCCCGGCTGCACAGTTATCCAGGTGGCGTGGGCGGGCGGTCCCTTGGAAGGTCGGGGACAGAACACCAGGCCTTGGTCACTCATCTGACCAGTCACGCAGGGGCAATGTGAGAGGACAGAGGCAGACCTGACCCCAGGGAGGCAGGGACTTGGGGAGATCCCAAAGCCTGGGGTGGAGTCCAGGTGGGAGAGCTTGACCCGCACACCATGGGAGTGGGTAGGGGCAGCTGCTGGCCGTAGTTCCCGTGCCCTGCCTGGTGGTCAGTTCCACCAGTCCAGGGTCTGTAGCCAAAGGGGGTGCCCCGGCATTGCTGAGAGCCCCATTCCACGTGCAGCCTCAGGCTAGCCTCAGTGGTCCCTGTGCGGTCACCATAACTCCCACCGTCCACTATGACCTCCGGGGGCCACACTGGTCCACCTGGGAGCCCCATGCCCAGCACGTGCAGGAGCTCAGCTGCGGGCACTGGACGAGGTCACTGGACGAGGTGACCGGCAGGTGTGGAGGATTGAGCTCTGCTCCCGGGCTGCAGGCTCCTCTCCCTGGGCTGCACCTGGTTCGGGGACCTCGGTGAGCTGCCCTCCAGGGCTGTGGCACAAACAGCGGCTGTCCCTGGACGTGCACAGGCTGGGTGCCAGGGCCACGCAGAGGCACAGAAGTGCAGTCGCCGAGTCCCTTACAGAGGACTTGAACAGAATCTGCCCCCCCACCCCATCCTGTGATGGTCTCTCGTTGACTTTCAGCACCGCGTACAACCTGTGTGCGGAGTCCACCTCATGAGCTGCTGTTTAGGGTCTGCACGTGTTCAGTCCAGATGCAAATTCTTAAAAACACCGCTGACCCACGGTGGGTCCGATACGCGAGCGCGGAACAGCAGGGCCAGCTGAGTCGGTGGGTGGGGGGTGAGCTGAGCTGGCTCTCCCGTCTCCGGAGGCTGAAATCGAGGAGCCGGCTGGGACTGAGCCGCACCTGAGCCTCGGGACCCCCAGCCCTCGAGGTTGGGAAGAGTTCATCTCCAGGCAGCTCGAGGCTGGCACCTCCAGGGCCAGCTGGGGAAGGGGCTCTGGCTTCTAGGTGGCTTCAGAGGATCCGCCTGATTGTCTCAGCCCCACCCTCCTGTCCCCTTTGGTCGGCTCAGAGTCGGCTGAGGAGGGACCTCAGTCACACCTGCAGACCCCTCCACGCTGCCCTGGAATGGAAACTCGGGGAGCGACACCCCCCAGCATCGCCGTCCTGCCCACAGAGCAGAAGGGACCACCCGGGGGGACTCACCTGGGGCGGGGACACTGGGCACCTCTTAGCTGCCACCAGCCATACTCTCCTTGGCTGGGAGCCTGAGTCCTGGCCCCCAAGGGGGTCAGTAAGCTTCGTGGGGTGTCAGGGAGGGGAGGGATGCTGGGTGGGCATCTTCCCTGGCACTGGGACCTCCCTAGAGCTGGGGCCCACATCTGCATCAGTGTCAAAGGGTTGCCATGGTAACCAGTGGGTGGTACCCACGAGGCTTCCAAACCACCTGGGTGAGTGTGGAGGGCTGCGTCTGTCTGTCCCCAAGGCCAGGGCCTGCGTAGAGTGGCAGGTGCGCTGTGCCCCTCCACGGCACCACCTCCTCTGGCCCCTCACGCCAGCCATCCCTTCGTGGCACAGATGCTGCCCCGAGGGCCCAGGGCATGGGGCTCCCGCTGTGATGCCTGGGGCACAGGCTTCTGCCCCACCCTTCTGGGTCTCATCGGTGAGCTGGTATCAGGTCACTTGGCCGACAGGAGGTGACACAGGCTGCAGTGCCCATGCCCAGGGCCTCGCTTCGTCCCCAGAGCCGGCCTTGATACAGGTGCTGTGATCACCTCTGCTTCACAGCTTGGTTGACTAACTGAGGCACAGAAGGCCAAGTCATGGGCAGAGCTGGGGACAGTCTGGTCCTCTGCACATAGGAAGGGCTTCCCCCACCATTGGGAGTCCCTGAGCTCGGAGGGGTGAGCTGAAGACCTGCCCTCCACGTGGGCTGGGTGACCTCCAGCAAGCCACCAGCCCCCTCTGTCCTGAACCTGTAATGGGTTGCCATGGTAACCAGTGTGAGGTACACTGTCCCAAAGTGCCGCAGACCCAGGGCTCTGTCCGGCCTCCCCGGGGCTGGTCCCTGCTGGTCTTCGGTTCACACGGTGTCCTCCCTGTGCGGTGTGTCTCTGGGTCCAAGTTCACCCTTTTCGTAGAGACTCTGGCTGTGCTGGTTTGGGGACTTTCCCAGTGTTCTCATTTGAACCTAAATAAATCCATAAAGATGGTTTCTCTAAGAGAGTGACACTTCTGTTACTGGAGGGTGGGGCCAGCGTGGGGGCCGGGGGTGGGGAGCTGCGATTCCGTCCACAGCAGGCCCAGCTGGAGCGGACGCCCTTGCTCTCGCTGCTCCCCGGTGGGGAGTGGGGAGTGTCGGGGCCACGAGGCCACGTCCACAGCTGGGGCTTCCCGTTGCCCCTGCCAGGCCTGCTCCTCCTGTCTCAAGCTGATCCTCCACCCTCGGGCTTATTTGGCTGGGTGTCGGGTTTGTGACCGGTGTGCATCCCAGACAGCCGGAGTGGGCCGTGCCTGTGACTCCAAGTGGACAGTCCAACCTGGAGAAGGACCTTGTGAGAGCATGTGCCCAGCTGCAAGGGGCCCCCGGGCCGGGCCGCTGCCCCTCCTGACGGTGGCCGCCATCAGCACCCAGCCCCGGGAACCCAGCCCCGGGAACCCAGCCCCGGGAGGTGGTTCTCTAAAAGCAGAACCTGGGAGAATTCTTTCCTGTGAAAGCGGAAAAGAAAGTGTGGCTCACAGCTCCTCCTCTCCCCAGCCCTCAACCTAAGCTGGGTGCCCTGGTCACCTGGGGGCAGGGGGGGACAAACTTTTGTTTAGGCTATTTAAAGAGTAACACCTAGTGCTTGTCGCCTGCCCCAGGCCCTGGTTCAACCTGCTTCACAAAAACAAAACTGTCACACTGTCTTTGGCCTTGAGGTCCCAGAGGGGCGGCTGCTCTGGGTAAGGGTCGTGGGCCTTGGTCCATTCGGGCCGCAGGGTCCTGACTGTGAAGTGTCAGGCTTCTTCCCGGAGTGGAGACCCGCCGGCAGGCGCACCCTGGCCGGTCAGCCAGGCACCCTCCGTGCCAGCTGCGGGTCGCGACTGTCCCCTTTATCCGCGGGCGCCTGCGTCCCAGCTGCCACTCTACCCTGTGGTGAGCGTCGGTTCCTGGCCTGCCCAGCGCCCTGCCACTTCTGCTTTTTCTTCCTTTTTTAAAAAAAAATTAATAATCTTTTTTGGAGTAGTTTGGGGTTACAGAGAAGTTGAAAGTAAAGCGCAGAGCTTCGCACCCATGCCCACCCCGGCCGCGTCCTGGACATGGTGTGTGAGTGCCGCACATCTGTGGTGGCTGAGGCGGCGACACGGACACCTCGCTGCTAACTGCAGTCCACAGGTGGCCTCGGGGCCTCGCGGCACCCGGAGCTCGTCCAGGCCCTCCGCTACGCACTTCAAAGGAGCTTTCTCGGGGCTCCTGTGGCCAGCCTGTCGTGGACACTGGGTGTCCAGTGAGGGACAGGATGGCTTGGGAGGGGCATCCGACTGTCTCTGGTCTCATGTGACTTGAGTCCTGACCCCTCCGCCCAGACCGAGTCCCTGGAGGCACAGAGCGCGTGCGGCCCCAGGCCCTGCGTGCTGAAGGTAGCACGCCCAAAGACTCTTTTATAAACTCACGGAGCCTGGAAGACGGCCCGCGTCCCTCTGATCTGAGAAACGCTGCTGCCCGGACCCCCACAGCCTCCTAGATCCTCGCCTGCCTCCTGCGGGCCTCAGGAAGGCCTGTGCACACGAGGGGCCTGAGCAGGTGCCCGCTGACCAGACGGTGCCCCCCACCAGCCCTGCACGTGGCCGGCCCAGAGGCGTGCCCAGGACCCAGCACCACCAGCCAGCGGGTGGCCTGAGCGGGGGGCAGATCGGGGGCTTCCCTGGGGCTGAATAAAAGGAGGAGCCCCAGGAGGACTCTGCGGCCGCCCTTCATGCCTCTTGGTGAAGACCTGCAGGCTGCAGGCGGGCCTGAGGGCCAGGGCGGGGTGGCCCAGCCAGGACGCGGGTCCTGCTGGAGACCCTGGAGCTCGGGGGTGGGCACGCCTGGAGAAGGAGCCTCGCCTCCTGCCTGTGGGATGGGGCCAGGGAACTGTGCGCCTTATAAAGGCTGATGTTTATTTGTCCCAGGGATTGAACCCTGAAGAGCGGGGGTGAGTGGGGGGGCAGACGAAGACCCCAGACTGGCGCCGGCTCCCGGGACCACTGTGTGCAATAGAAGGTGGTGCGGGTCTCGCTGTCCTTCTGAACTTTCCAGAAAATGGAACAACAGGTAAAACACGTGGAAATGGCGGTCTTCAAACCCCGTGTCCAGCACATCCCACAAGCAGACACCGTCGCCGTCACCGGGCCCTCTTTTGTGTCCCTTTCTCCTCGGGTCTTCAAAACTTGGGGTGAGTTCTGTCCCTCGGGCGCCTCTCAGGTGCCATCCCCTTCCCGTCCCAGCGAGGAGGCGGAGGGTGGCCGCTCGAGGCCCGCCCCGTCCCTCCCCGTCCCTCCCGGGCAGAGGAGCGGGCGGCCTGGGAGCCCAGCGGGCAGGGCCGTCCCTGGGAGGGTCCGGGGGGCCTGCCGCCGTCAGCCGGCTGCTGGGTGCAGCCCCGTCCCCCAGCCGCACAGCCGCTGGCCGTTCCCCTTGCTGCCTGACAGTGACCCTCACCTGGGCTGCCTGGGCCCTTCCTGCCGATGGCCAGCCTGGATTTGCAGGTGTCCTTGGGGACACCACTTGACTGACACCAATGTGTGCCCAGGTGGTCCCTTGTGAAAGTACTGCTGTGTATCTGGGAGTGCTTGCTGTCCCCAGTGTCCCCAACGCCCCCAGTGTCCCCGCCGCCCCCTTCCCTCAGACCCCAGCTCTGAGGTTCACAGGGATGAGAGGCCATCATGCCTGCGGCTGCGAGGGACAGTGTCCCCAGGGAGGGAGTGACCGCTTCAGGTTTAGGGAAGTCCCACTGCCGCCCACAGGGACAGGCTTCTCTGTCACCTGCCACAGGCTGGGCTCCTTCTCCTCAGCGGATACAGCCCCAGCCCAGGGAAGGAGTGCTGGGAACAAGATAAAGGGGTCCACTCAGAACCCAGACTCCAGGGCCTGCGTGGGTGAAACCGACCGCTGTTCCTGCTGAAAGGCCAGGCCATGAAAGGGGACTTGCTCCAGTAAAAGCCCCGAGATCCAGGAGGAAATGAGGCTGTGAGATGGAGTTCATTCATCCCGGATCGGAAAGGGAGTCTGGGGAAATGCTCATTCTGAACTTTCCTGCAGCCTTCCTGCCTCTGGGCTCAGCTGCCTCCTCTGCACCCTTCAGCCGGCGAGGCCCACGGAACTAGCCCCCCTTTGCTTGACGAGCGGAAAAGTGTGGCTATTTAAAAAGAGTCACGTATTTTTTTTTTTTTTCCTTTTTAGCATTTCCGAGCCGGGGTGGGGGTGGGGCCGGCTCAGCTGGGCACCTACTCGGAGGCCGTGCATCTGGGCGGGCGGGAGCCCGGGCCTCCTTCTGCATCTTCAGAGGAGAGAGGCCACCCTATGTCCACTTCCTGGGGTCCTCTGCTTCCTGGGCCCACCCAGCAGGCGGCACGCTGGTCCCTGGGTGAGAAGCTGTGCTGACCGGGCAAGGGGGCCCCAGCTCCCTGCTGACCGTCCTTGGAGGCCTTGTCCACCCAGGGCTGCTGTCGGTGGGCCTGGGCCATTTGCTTTCAGCCTGAAGGTCTAGGCGCGCCCAGTGTGTGCCAAGCAGTGACAAGTGGACGCCCCTGGAGTGACCGCTGTGTGCTCTGAAGCCTGACGGGCACCACGTCTTGTCTTCTTCCCTGAGGGACACCAGGCCTTCCAGGTCCCTCTGCCGCCACCAGGGAGGGGCCCTGATGGAGGGCCACACACACCACATGGGGAGGCAGGGCTGGCCACAGAGACCCCCAGCCAGTCCTTCTGGGCAGGTGGCCGGCACCTGGGCCTTGTCTGGAGAAGGCACTGCCCACCTGCGGGTCTCAGGCCCTGCTGGGCTGCGGGAGAGGCCCGGGCCCGGGGATAGGCAGCCCTCACCTCACCAGGTCAGCTGACGCGATGCCAGGGGAGGCCAGCGTCCAGCCTGGCCCCGACCCCCAGCTGTCCTGAGGCACAGGAGAGTGGACTGGCCACAGCGGGGCAGAGGCATTTCTGGGCTCTGGGCTCGGCCCTTCATGTGGGAGCAGAGGGGGGCCCAGGCCACCGTGGGCCACGGCCAAGCACAGGGGGGCCCAGTCCAGCCCGTGGGCCCCAGTGCCACCCTGTGCAGGAGGGCCTGAGGCTGGGAGGGACAGGGGTGTCCGTGAGTCGCCTGGGTGGGGACAGGGGTGTGGAACAGCATCCCCCTGACCAGGGTGCTCAGTTCGCCATCTGCAGTGACTGCAGCCCCCAGTGAGCGCCTCACCAGGGCCAGGCAGCCAAGGGACCGAGTGCAGAGCCAGGGGGCGGGGCCAGGACGGTCACATACCCAGGGGCCTCAGAAGCCAGCAGGACTGTGACAGAGGAGGCTGCAGGACTGAGGGTCCCAGGCCTCTGGAGGAGGCAGAGGAGGCTGGGACCTGCCCGTGGCCCAGAGTCCCCGTAGGACTTGGCTGCAGGTTTTGGGGACAGTGGTGGGTACAGGGGGAACCCAGGGAGACCTGGTGGCACCGAACGACCCAGAAGGTCCAGGCCACAGGCTGGAGTGGAGACCCCGCCCCGCAGCGGCCCCTTGCCCGACCCTCGGTGACCTGGCAGGGCTCTGGGGTTGCCCAGAGGACAGGGAGGCTAGGGCTGGTCAGGGCCTTTGGAGCTTGGGAACCGGGCAGAGCTGGGCTCTATCCATGGTGCACCTGGGAGTGACTTGTCACCTCCCTGGGCCTCGGTCTCCCCTCTGTGCCTGCCTCGTGGGTGGCTGGAGAGAGAGAGGTCCAGAACTCTGACCCCTGACCCCTGACCCCGGCCAGTGCTGCTCCCGCCGGGACTCAGTGGTCAGTCCCTGGAGAGGCCGTGCACACCGTCGGGGGCCTGGCCTCCATCACAGCAAGTGGAAGGTCCTCGAGTCCAAACAAGAGGGCGCCATGCGCCGCCTCCCACAGCCCTGCCTGGAGCCTGGAGCCTGGAGCCTGGGCACGGGAGTGGACGAGCCCCGACCCCAGGCCCAGCCCCCCTCCCTCCCTCGCCCTCTCCTTGGCCCCCAGCTTCCTCCCCTGGCCTCCAGCCCCCGGCTTCCCTTCCTTGTAGGCCAAAGGAGCCTCTCTGTGCATTTCTATTTCTGCACCTTCCGCTTCCTGGCAGTGGCCGGCTGCTGCAGAAAGTTCTGGAATCCACAGGCCAGCTGGCCCCAGGCAGGATGTGGGGCCTCGGTTTCCTCCCCGCAGCAGCCCAGGGCCTGCCAGGGGCCCCTACCCAGGGCGCGGGGAGGCCTGTGGCAGCAGGAGATGGCAGAGAGAAGGCGCGGCCAGCCACCCAGGTCCCCCGGGGTGAGGTCCCCGGAGTGTGCCACACCCTGAGGCCGGCAGGAAGGGCCGCTCCTTTCAGTTATTAGCCATTAGCTCCGAGATATGCATTAGGCACCGACTGCATGCCAGGTGTGGCCCTGGGCGCTGGGCGGTCACACCCAGGGATAAACAAACTCGCACACTGTGCTCTGGCCGTGGCCGTGGCCATGGTCAGGGCTGGAGTTGCCCGAGTCTCGCAGCCGAGGAACAGGATTCAAACAGGCGTTGGGACACAGGGAAGGAGCTGCCTGCCACCTTCTTGGAAAATCGGGTGTGAGAGACAGACGGGCAGAGGAGATCAGGTGTGCCCAGAGTCGGGCTCCAGGGCGTGTTTTCCAAAGGCTCAGGGTCTGGCATTGGGCGGGGTCCTTGCAACACCTCCGGCCCTGGTGGCCCTGGTAAATGGCGCAGGTGCTGGAAGGACCCTGGGCTGCGTCACAGAGGTCCTGTGCTCCACTGCAGGGCTCTGCCCAAAGCCAGCAGGGCTGGGCCTGCACTGGCCACCCGGGAAGCTGACGCGGAGTCTCGGCCTCCTCTCTGGGCCTCCAGAAGGAGCCCGGTGGTCTGCACTGAGCGGGAGCAGGGCTGGCCAGGTAGCACTGTGGGACTGGCCAGGCTGGCACCCACGCCGGCCGCATAAGAACATGGGGACAGCATTCAGGAGGCTGGAGCCTTTTAGGGGTCCCCCCCCCTCAGAGGGGCACCCTGGGGTCCAGAGGGTGGGCCCTTCTGAAGGTCATCCTGCAAGTACTGGCAGAGGTGCCGGGGCCTGTGGAGACTGGTCAGGTGGGAACAAGCCCGGCCTGGCCCTGGGGGAGCCGGGACTCAGCCGTGGCAGTGGGTAAAGTTCAAGCCTCTTCTCTCCAGAGCAAAGGTGGACTGGCCAGGCCCGATGGCTACATCAGAAGGGAGCGAGGGAGTGTGGGGCCACCTCCCCGGGATGCAGCAGTGGGGACTGTGAGCGGCCGAACGCCGGCCAGGTGGACCCGGCCACCCGTGCTGCATCCAACATGGCCAAGTGGGACTGACCCAGGAATGCAAAGGTGTCTCCACATAGAAAATCAGCCGAGTGACACGTCACTGTAATGGCACGAGGTGGGAGAGCCCACGTGGTCACCTGGGCGGGTGTGGGAAAGGCATCTAACAAAACCCAGCGCCTTTCATGATAAGAACTCCAAGAAACCAAAAATAGTGGGAAATGGCTCAAGATGACGGCTAACGTCATATTAATGTGGAAAGACCCGGGCTGTTCCACCAGACAGGGAGCAACACAGCGTGTGGGGCTCAGGGACGCCTGGCCGGAGCTGCTGAGGAAGGGAGGGAGAGGGAGGGAGGGAGAGGGAGGGAGGGAGAGAGAGAGGGAGAGGGAGGGAGGGGGAGAGAGGGAGGGAGGGGGAGAGAGAGGGAGGGGGAGACAGAGGGAGGGAGAGAGAGAGGGAGAGGGAGGGAGGGGGAGAGAGGGAGGGAGGGGGAGAGAGGGAGGGAGGGGGAGAGAGAGAGGGAGGGAGGGGGAGAGAGGGAGGGAGGGGAGAGAGAGAGGGAGGGAGGGGAGAGAGGGAGGGAGGGAGAGGGAGGGAGGGAGGGGGAGAGAG